>NC_139576.1:27503378-27513378 GCF_946808225.1 Silurus aristotelis | reverse complement strand
TCGGGATGGGGAGAGAAAGAGAAGCAGTGGAGAGGAATTAGCGTAGCTGCTGTTCATGATATTACCAGCACAAGTTGATAATGTGCATGTGATCAGATGTTCTGGAGCACAAGGTTATGATGTGATGTGTGTGATGTGTGTTATGTGTAGGCTTTGCTAAAAAGATATGTTTTTAATCTACACTTAAACTGGGAGAGTGTATCTGAGCCCCGAACACTGTCAGGAAGACTATTCCAGAGTTTAGGAGCTAAATGTGAAAATGCTCTACCGCCTTTAGTGGACTTTGCTATTCTAGGAACTACTAGAAGCCCAGAGTTTTGAGATCTCAGGGAGCGTGACGGATTGTAGCGTGTTAAAAGACTGGATAGATACATGGGAGCCAAACCATTTAGTGCTTTATAAGTGAGTAGCAGTAGTTTGTAGTCTATTCGAAACTTAATAGGAAGCCAATGTAGGGACGATAAGATTGGGGTTATATGATCGTATTTTCTTGACCTAGTAAGAACTCTTGCTGCGGCATTCTGAACTAACTGAAGCTTGTTTATTAATGATGCAGGACATCCACCTAGTAATGCATTACAGTAGTCTATTCTAGAGGTCATAAACGCATGGACGAGCTTCTCTGCATCAGATATAGATAACATATTTCTTAGCTTAGAAATATTTCTAAGGTGAAAGAAGGCTGTTTTTGTAACTTGATTGATGTGATTTTTAAAAGATAAGTTGCTGTCTAAAATAACTCCCAGGTCTTTTACCGTTGAACTAGTAGTTACAGAACAACCGTCTAAATGCAGGCTGAGATGCTTCTGCTGCTACTACTACTACTACTACTACTACTACTACTATTACTACTACTACTACTACTACTATTACTACTCAGGTATTACTCCTCTTACTACTTATACTAGTAGTAGTAGGAGTAGTAATCATCACCATCATCATCATCACCATCATCATCATCATAATGATTCAAAACACAATAAAAAAATAAAACAATATACGTGACATTTTGTTTAGAAAGGCCTACTGAGTTTTATTACATGATTTATCCAGTGCCTCATATGGGTATGTGGAATTTTCTAAGACAACAATATTCAATAGTTTCTCTTTTGTAATAAACGTTTCCTACTACTACTACTACAACTACAACTATTACTATTACTAACCAGTTTCCTACTACTACCAATACCACTACTACTACTACTACTACTACTACCCAGTTTCCTACTACTACTACTACTACTACTAATACTACTACTACTACTACTACTACTACCCAGTTTCCTACTACTACTACTACTACTACTACTACTACTATCCAGTTTCCTACTACTACTCTTAATACTACTACAAGTAATACCCAGTTTCATCCGCCTCATTCTTCTTTTACTACTAGTAATACACAGTTTCCTACTACTGCTTTTACCCAGTTTCCTCCTTCTCCTCCTCCTCCTCCTCCTACAATACTACCACTAATACTACTATTACTACTACCCAGTTTCCTCCTCCTTCTCCTCCTCCTACTACTACCCAGTTTCCTACTCCTACTACTACTATTACTACTATTACTACCCAGTTCCCTACTCCTACTACTCTTACTACTACTACCCAGTTTCCTACTCCTACTACTACTATTACTACTATTACTACCCAGTTCCCTACTCCTACTACTCTTACTACTACTACCCAGTTTCCCACTACTACTACTATTACTACTACTACTACTATTATTACTACTACTACTTCTGCTACTACTACTACTTCTGCTACTACTACTACTACTACTACTACTACTACTACTACTATTATTACTACTACTACTTCTGCTACTACTACTACTTCTGCTACTACTACTTCTACTACTACTACTTCTGCTACTACTACTACTACTACTATTATTACTACTACTACTTCTGCTACTACTACTACTTCTGCTACTACTACTACTACTACTACTACTACTACTACTACTACTACTATTACTACTTAGGTATTACTCCTCTTACTACTAATAATAGTATTAGTAGGAGTAGTAATATTCATCATCATCATAATCATCATCATCATCATAATGATTCAAAACACAATAAAAAAATAAAACAAAATACAAGTGACATTTTGTTTAGAAAGGCCTACTGAGTTTTATTACATGATTTATCCAGTGCCTTAGATGGGTATATGTAATTTCCTCAGACAACAATATTCAATAGTTTCTCTTTTGTAATAAAACAACAGTAATCATGTTCATTCTAAACACACATATAATAGAAAGTTTAATGACAGATGATTATCTTTGTCAGTAAATGTTCATATATATATATATATATATATATATATATATATATATATATATATATATATATATATATATATATATATATATATATATAGGTGACCCAAATTAGAATCTTCAGTTATTATACTCTAATAATAAAGAAAGAAACAAACACAGAGGACACTATTAAAAAAAAAATGTTGTGTGCACTTTTTCAGGCACTAACAATACAGTACTGTAGATTACTTGCCTATTTAAAAGGCATATCAGAATCATACAACCTCAAATTCTATTTTCTAAAAAGAATAAAAAAAGAAAGTCTTTGTAAGGATACATAAAGTATATTACACATAAGTGGGTAAAAAAAT
Organism: Silurus aristotelis; assembly: GCF_946808225.1. Taxonomy (NCBI): domain Eukaryota; kingdom Metazoa; phylum Chordata; class Actinopteri; order Siluriformes; family Siluridae; genus Silurus; species Silurus aristotelis. The sequence continues at coordinate 27,510,735 of NC_139576.1, read as the reverse complement.
TTACTTTTTCAGTAAAAAAAAAAAAGTTTCTTTGATGATCTTACTTTGTTAAACACTTTCTCATTGGTTGTCAGCCACACTAAGATCATGATAAATATAGCTGATAGATATAAATAACTGGAGGGTTTCTATCCAGAGGTTAGGTCTGACAAAGAGAAAAGATCTTCTCACGTAGTTGTGACTGATGATTAAAATCGCCCCATGTTAGCAGGAGCGTAACAAACTCTTTGCTCATTATCAATATTATTTACTATTGAGCACATGATTGTGTGAGAAAAAGCTCAGAGCCATTGTTGGCCTCATTAACTTGATTAATGTGTTTCTGTGTGTGTGTGTGCGTGTGTGCGTGTGTGTGCGTGCGTGTGTGTGTGGTGTGTGTGTTATAGTGTCTTTTATCCCCCTGTATTTGTGTCCCAGACCCTGAGGTTGTGACCTCACTTTCCTTCTCTCCTTAATAAGGTCAGTTACTTTAGGCTTGGCCTCTTCAAGCCTTATTGAATTCTGTAGTTTTATGTATCAGGACATAATAAAAATTATAATAAAAATCCTCTGGTCTGTTCCAGGTCTTGGAAATATAAAAAATACAACATAAGATAAACAACACATGACATAACGTGTCATTATTTATTTGTATGAAAATAATATAATGAGCCAAAATGTAACCATGTGTCAGTGCACCTTATGATTTAATAGCTTGCAGAACCACATCAAGCAGTATATTCTGTTTGACTTTATCACTCTGTCACATCCTTGTGGAGGAATTTTGGCTGACTCTTCTTTAGAGTGTTGCTTCAGTTAATTGAGGTTTACGGGCATTTGTTTATGCACAGCTCTCATAAGGTCCCGTCCCAGCATTTCTGGACTTTGACCAGGCCTTTGCAAACACCTTTATTCTAGCTTTTTTTTAGCCAATCTGTTATAGATTTGCTGGTGTGCTTGGGATCATTGTCCTGTTGTGTGAATCAATTTTGGAACAAGCTTTAGCTGTCAGACAGATGGCCTCACATTTAATTTTGAAATAATTGTGTTATCTGAGAAGTTCATGGTTGACTCACTGACTGCAAGAGGCTCAGGTCCTGTCGCTGCAAAACAAGCCCAAATCCTAACCCCTCCACCACCGTGCTTAACATTGGCATGAGGTGTATGTGCTGTATGGTCTCTTCAACTTTTGTCTCGTCTGTCCAAAGAACACTGTTCCAGATGTCTTGTGATTTGTTCAGATGCAGCTTTCACAAACCAACGTCATGTTGCCATGCATAGGTTTGCAAAGAAGAGGCTTTCTCCTGGCTACCCTTCCAAAACAGCTATACTTGTTCTTGGCCTAAATGAGGACTGTGATGCCTGCCAGGGCTGTTTCTAGCCTTTTTGGCACCCTAGGCAAGATTCCTAGTGTCACCCACTCCCATGACTCCACCCTCCTATCACAATGCTCCACCCCACACCATACAAATCATTCGCAACCTTCCATAAAAAATATTAAACACTATTAATATTCATTGCGAAATTGCACTGAATTTATGTAAACATATACTGTGTATTAAACTTCAGCAGAAATACAGGTAAATAATTTGGCAATGGGGCAACAATGTTTTACCTATGCCTAGAAACTGGTGCCAGCAATGTAAGCGTATGTATGTATGTGTGTGTGTGTGTGTGTGTGTGTGTGTATATATATATATATATATATATATATATATATATATATATATATATATATATATATATATATATATATATATATATATATTTGTAAACACCATCTCTAACAATCAATAAAGGCACTGTGAAGATATCAGTTCATGCCTTTGCCTCCTTTTCCTTCAGGCAAGTCTGGTTAATTAGATGCTCCCATGGTAATTAGTCTAGCCAATAAATCAAAAACTTGGAAATGCGTTTGACTGAAAGTGGTGTGTGAGTGTGAATACATACTCGAGCTCCGTGTGTGTTCCAGGTGCAAGAGTTTCATGAGGAACAGCAGAAGAGGAGAGCAAAGTGGAGGTGCACGGAGGAGGCGAGACTGGCGCAGCTCAGGAGAGAGATGGAGGAGCAGGCAAGGAGAGATAAAGAAAGGTAGGAGAGATAAAGAAAAAAATTAAGAGGTATCGCCCAGGCTGTGGTCACACGACTTAAGTGCAAGGATGAGAAGGACACATCGACTTAATCATGACAGCTAGATTTAAAACCAGATTGCTATCGCACCAATTGAGGGAATACGTTTCGGAAGAATAGAGTTCATTTTTTCAGTATAGGTCAAGGCACATGTGTAATCTCTCTCACGGTGTTTCAGTTTGCTGTTCCCAATGGCATTATTAAAGCACTTTATGATGTCATCTGGGAAAAACCCATACAACCTTACAAAAATTATTCTAAATTAGGTTTTGTCTAAAATTGAGAGATGCTACTAAACTACAAGATCCAAAGTTTTCTGATAAAAATACAAACTGCATTTTTTTAATTAGGAAAAGGGGATGCTGTTAAGGGTGAACAGCTGTTTACGCAGCTGGAATATAAGTAATAACAGGAACGAGCTTGTCTTTGGGACATTCCATAACATTAAATCTTATCTATGAATCATTAAAATGCACAGCATGTCATGTATAAATAAAATAAACATTGTATTTGTGGCCAAATCATTATGGTATAAGCAGAACAGCATGGTTTTACAAAATAATCAACTTCTGGTAATAACAGCACCCTGCTTTGCATCTTGCATTACACTATTTCACTGTCAAACTCTGCATTGTCTGTCATGTGTCATTCCTTACTGAAAACATTCCCTGGCCTGTCTATGGCTGTCAGTCTGTAAAAGATCCTGTGTGAGGAACCAGGTTGATGAATGTAGTCACTAAAAACAGTATGCCTGAAGATGTCTAAAACCATAGTGCTTAAGTGTCCATTGCTCCCACATTGAAATCTTCAATTTGTTCATTTATACTTAGGGTTTGCAGCAAAATGGACCTCACTGTAATAAATCAGTTTATTATCAAATACAGATTCATAAAATGTCTGAAATTCTTTGCTATGATTATATCAAAACCAAGAAGCACTTGTGCAGATAAAAGCGAACAGATGGCACGGTTTTTAAAAAGGTTTGAATGCTCTTAAAACATAAAAAGGACAATAAAGAATAAATGACTAAATAATTATTTTCTTAGCGTGAACAGAGATCTGTCAAGTAAAGAGGTTTATTTTGGATAACCAAAATCCAATCCAAAACTTACAATTCTTTCCTTTTTCCTATTTTAATTTTAGGTTGTAAGTGGTATAGGTTAGATATTATAGATTATAGATATTACAGACTATGGAGTAAAACCATAAAACGTTGGGATCCCGACCTGTATATATATATATATATATATATATATATATATATATATATATATATATATATATATATATATATATATATATATATATATATACATACAGTGTATATATAGCAATACGAAGTTCCTTTTATGTTCCTGAGTGAGAGGACAATCAGTAAACTCACAGCCATTCTGAACAATAAACAGCATCTGCTCATTGACCTACTGATGAAACAGCAGAAGACTCATTCAGTTCAGCTGTAGAAAGGAGCAGTACCGGAGGTAGTTTTTTTTTCCAGCAGAAATCACACTGCATTGAGCCAGATTGAGGATTAGCTCATTGATTGAGATTTAAACTTGAACAAAATCCGCTATTCACAATCATCCTGCCACACTGCCACTTTCATGCCATGTTCACTTTAAACATGTTTGCACTGTCACTTTGAGTCTGCTAGTGTAACAGAAATGTACACAATGGTTACATGAAAACACTGTACTACTATATCACTCATTGTATCTGTATTCACATATCTATATATGTTACTTCTGTATATACTTACATACTTCTTTATATACTATCTCTATCTATCTATCTATCTATCTATCTATCTATCTATCTATCTATCTATCTATCTATCTATCTATCTATCTATCTATCTGTCTGTCTGTCTGTCTGTCTGTCTGTCTGTCTGTCTGTCTGTCTGTCTGTCTGTCTGTCTGTCCGTCCGTCCGTCCGTCCATCATCTTAATATTTGTCATTAAGAAATGGCTCTATTTATATATACCTGAGTGTGACTTCAATGATTATGGTAGTTATTATGGAGTGTGATAAATCTCATTCAAGCTTTAGCTCTGCTAAGCTGATATCCAGAACAGTTAGAGGTCAATGGGATGAGTGAAGAAGAGAAAGAGAGAGAGAAAATTGGTTAAAAAAGTGAAGAGATTACAAATAAGTAAGAGAATAAGAGAAAAATGGTAAAGAGAGCAGGATATGAAAGAGGCATGACAGAGGGAAACAGAGTGTGAACACAGGAGATGGTATTAACACAAGCAGGAACTGTAAGAGACTAAGAAAGATAGATAGAGACAGAGAAAGAGAGAGAGCGATAGCGTGTCATGTTGGTTTTGAACTCGCAATACATTTGAAGTTAAATTTGTGGGTTAAATATGCTTTTGTTTGTGTGTGTGTGTGTGTGTGTGTGTGTGTGTGTGTGTGTGTGTGTGTGTGTGTGTGTGTGTGTGTGTGTGTAGGGTGCAGTTCAGAGAGAACTTGCTTCAGCATCGCAAGCAGGAGCAACAAGCTAAAGAGAGACTCAAGCAAAGAGAGGATGAGGAGCGAGAGGAGAGACTTCAGACACTACGCAATCAGGTACACACACACACACACACACACACACACACACACACACACACACACACACACGCACGCGCGTGTTTTCTATGTTTAGCATTTTACATTTCCAACAATAAAGCCTGACCCTCAGATGAAGGATTTTGAAGCATTACTGCCCCCATGTGGTAGATTGTAGGACTACAAAGATAAATGCATTAATATTTTTTTTTTATATATATATATATATATAAATTAATCAGGTCCACAGCAACGAAAAGCACTTTAGCATCTACCAGAGGTGCAAATAATAGCATTGTGCAAATTAAGAAGTAAAATATGTAAATATATGTAGAAAAGGCTCTGGGCAGTGAAAATAGGCACAGAAGCTCACAGCAAGTATCTTTATATAATATACATGTATTTAAAGAATTATGTAGAAAATAAATATTTTGAATATGTGCAAAATGTGTGTAAGGCATAATATATATATAAAAAAATATTTATATAAAATATATCTGTACATCAGTGCCCAAGATAACTTATGGTATGGTTTACAGATATGTAAGATAAACTAGGATATTCTATAAATGTACAATTGAACACAGTTATAATTATAAAGAAATGTTTACAGTATGTGTAACTGCATGATTACAGGCGGTGCAGCATCAGTGGACATCAGTGTCCTAATGGTGTAGTGACACCACGGCTTGCTCATCAGGGACAAATTCACACCATTCACCGTAACTGTTGATTTGTGTAAAGCTGCTTTGAGACAATGTCTGTTGTGAAAAGCTCTATTATAATAAACTTGACTTGATTTGACTTGAAGAGGTCAGTAGGTTCCTGTATTTCTTTCTGGGTGAAAGGACATTAAACAGAAACCTACTGTTGTGAAGGTGATCAATGGCATGCATTTGGGTGCCAATGATTCATTAGGCAGATTTTACCATCTTTTGCAGAGCTTTCTGTTTACACACCATGGAGCTGCCATACTATACTGTGATGGAGTTAGTCTCTCATGGTGCAGAGGAAAAAGCTAGCTAGAAGCTTGAGGAACAGATACACTTTCCTAAATCTCATAAAGAAGTACTGTATAAACACTTGCATCCCCTAACCAGTTGAAGTGTTTACATTTACATTTACATTTGCGGCATTTATCAGACGCCCTTATCCAGAGCGATGTACAAAAGTGCTTTGAGTCTCTAGTAATGAATAAATCTACACTGGTATGCTAGATTACAAACTTAATATAAATATAACCCTTGAATTCTACAAACTTGGAAAGTGCTAATTTAGGTCTTCAGTCGTCGCTTGAAGATAGTCAGGGACTCTGCTGTACGGACATCTAGGGGAAGTTCATTCCACCACCTTGGTGCCAGAACAGAGAAGAGCCTTGAAATATACTTACCTCTCATTCTGAGAGAAGGTGGTACCAGTCAAGCAGTGCTGGAGGATCTCAGACAGCGTGGTGCAGTGTGAGATGTGATGAGGTCACTGAGGTAAGATGGTGCTGGTCCATTTTTGGCCTTGTAGGCAAGCATCAGTGTTTTGAATCTGATACGTGCAGCTACTGGAAGCCAGTGAAGGGAGCGCAGCAGTGGGGTGGTGTGGGAGAACTTGGGCTGGTTGAACACAAGTCGTGCAGCTGCGTTTTGGATCATTTGCAGTGGACGAATAGCGTTCAGGGGAAGACCTGCCAGCAGAGAGTTGCAGTAGTCAAGTCTCGAAATGACAAGAGACTGAACAAGCACCTGGGCAGCCTGTATGGACAGAAATGGTTGAATCCTTTGGATGTTATAGAGAAGAAATCGACAAGAACGAGCAACATTAGCGACATGTGGGAAGAAAGACAGTTCATTGTCCATAGTTACCCCAAGGTTACGAGCAGTGGCTGAAGGGGAGAGCAGAGAGTCATGAAGTGTTATTTGGAGATCTTGACCTGGAGATGAATCACCTGGGATGACCAGCAGTTCTGTTTTGCTGGGGTTGAGTTTTAGTTGGTGAGCACTCATCCATGAAGATATGTCTGTCAAGCATGCTGATATCCGAGCGGAAGCTGTGGTATCTGATGGAGGGAGGAGAAAAGATTAGTTGAGTGTCATCTGCATAGCAGTGATAAGAAAACCCATGTGGGGATATGACTTCACCAATGGAGTGGGTATAGAAGGAGAAAAGGAGGGGACCAAGTTCCGGGCCTTGTGGAACACCAGTGGTGAGTCTGCATGGGGCAGATGTGGATCCCCTCCATGTTACCTGGTATGAGCGACCTTCCAGGTAGGAAGCAAACCATTCCCATGCTGTTCCACAGATGCCAAGGCTTTTGAGGGTTGACAAAAGTGTCTTGTGGTTAACTGTGTCAAATGCTGCTGAAAGGTCCAGGAAGATAAGTACAGATGACTTATCTTCCTGGACCTTTCAGCAGCATTTGACACGCATTTGACAAGTGTTCTGGTGCCAGCACAGCTCTTCAGAGATGTAGACACTAAACCAGGACCTTAAAGCTGGAAACATGCTCTTCTTCAGTTCTATTGATGTAGAAAGGGGAGCGTTTGCTTCTGTTGGATGTCTTTACGGTATTCAGGGTGAGATTATTTGTAGAACACCACGGTGCCAGGCTTTGGATCTCCTCCCTGTAGGCCAATTAATCTTTGTTGCTCATCTGTGCAACCACTCTAGTGTTATCTTAGTGATGGATAAAGATGTTAGAGCTATGCAG
>NC_139576.1:27408378-27500878 GCF_946808225.1 Silurus aristotelis | reverse complement strand
ATTAATTCTTATATAATTCACATTATAAATATATACTTAAAATAATTATTCACAATTGAATTAATGGATTTGTGATAGAAGGGTTTCTGCGAGTGAAAAGGAAAGTTTATAGGACTGTGGCGAGACCTGAGATGTTGTATAGTTTAGCGATGTGCAGGTAGTTGGTGTGAAAGAGGCAGATGTAGAGGATGGGGGGTATAGAGACTTCTAATGGTAGAAGCTGAAAGAAGAACAAGAAGAATTAATTTATAAATGTAATTTTTAAATAGTTTATAATAATGAAAGTAATAATTATAACAACAAAACTACTATTACTAATACTAATAATAACATTATATACATCCTTCCCTGGACACATCTGGTTTTAGACAGTGTTTGTCCACAGTTAAGTTGTCTACCTTACTGGAATATTGACACAGAGCAATGGGACAAGGCCAAACAGTGATTCAACATTTTTCCGTCATGATAAAGTGTGTTATAACTTCACAACACTGCCTGTGTTTCATAATATGGACTTTTCAGGACCATGCCCTCAGAATCAAGATCAGTTACCAAGATAAGTGACTAATTTTAAAATCAGGATTAAAAAAAAACAAAGATTTAATTTAATTTAATTTCCCTTATTCTATTTGAGAGTCAGGGTGCAGGTCATTCAGATAGGGTTAATATAACATTGTTTTTAAGAACTGTGAGAAATAAACTATTTCAAACAAAAGTTAGAATGGAGAAAACGCCATTCTTGAACTGTTGTAACTGCTATAACTGCTTTACACACACACACACACACACACACACACACACACACACACACACACACACACACACACACACACACACACCACAACACAATTTTCTCTCTTCCTCTTTTGAAACTCTTCAAAATGTGCTGTTATGAAATGATCATCACTTCAGGGTAAAAACAGTACCGCGGCTTCACAGCGGCAGCATCCCAAAATCTTTTTTTTATAACATCACACATCCAAGTGTTGTATTCCTTATTAATTTATTAAAACATTCAGGAATGGGCAGTACTTATTTCAAATATAAAATAGGATTTTGTCATTTGTATTTGATAGGATTTGATGAAAATGGCTTCACATTTTCATCAAAAAACTTCAGTGGTTTGTGTTTTTGAAGTTTTTAAATACTGTAAAATTTGTAAGAAGTCGACATGATGACATCATATAAATGCAGCCTCTGATTAGTGCCTACTCAATACTTTGCCCAGACTTGTTAATATCAGAAAAGAGAATTGTTTTAAATGGAAGAACGTTTTGAAGGTAAGAAACCAGTTGCTATGAATGCAGGTGCCATCAGTTTCTTCTTATGAATGACTTGTTAGTCATTGAGTCGGTGTTCCTGATGCAAAGTAGCCCTTCGATACCAAACGCCAAGTAACTAAATTAGGATATTTGATCTATTAACTGGTTGCATATGTCAGATTTATTGTGTGACTCCGAGAAAAGATGTTGCTTTCAGACATTGTTTACTTAATAGACCGAGAGTGTAATGGTGAAGAACAGATCAAACAGGCCAACTGATGGAATGTTTGAGAAGAAATGTTCTGCTCCCTTGTCAAAGTATTTTTTTGTATTTTTAAAATAAAAAATTACAATAGTTTATTTTGGTATGTATGATGTAGCATGATGTAGCTGCTGTATTTAGTACTTTATTTTAATACACTTAAAGTTAAGGTATTTGTTATTTTATTTGAAAGTATATTTCGATGTATCTTTGCCCAACACAGAACACATTCATGAGTGAGTGTTTTATTTCTGTGTGTGTGTTTGTGTGTCTGTTACAGATCGTGTCCGACCCTCGGGTGCGTGTAGAGCAGGCGCTCAGGAATGCGGGTCTTCATCAAACACATTACGCAAGAGCACTGCTTTCAGAAATCCCACCGCCGAAACCACCACGACGGGACACAGAATCCACCGCCTTTAAGTCCTAACCTTTTTATATCTCTCTTATGATTTAACTTATGTGGGGGAAAAAACAAGAACAGGAACAGGACATTCTGTTCCACAGTAGAGCGACATGATTTTTATTCCAGGCAGAAACTTGAATAAAAAGGAAAAGAAAGAATAATAATTTTTCCACATACTGCATAATACTGGAAATATAATGCTTTACCAAAGCGATGTAATATTCTATTTTAAATGTGAATTTATAATTCAGTTAAATCTGAACAACAATACTGCTGAAATGAGGGTTACACTTGTGGGTCTATTAATGTGTGTCTAAGAGACGATGGTTTTAAATAGGGATAAGTGTCCAGTCTTTGATGTAGTATGACTGCAGGTTTTTAAATCCAATTGATCAGGACTTCACATTTGAGTGTAATATTTTACCTTCTATCTCCACTTTTAACTCCATTTCAAAAGAAGAATCACATCTTTGTACATCATACATAATATTGTGTCAAATAACAAGCTGTCGTGAAACCCCAAGTGTAACCCAATGGTTCTGGTGAAAGTGTGTGAATATTGGGGTCTCTCATCACACCATGTATCTGGTGCAATTCAGTGCCCCCCATAGTCACAGTCTTTCAAATGTAGTTCTTATTCAGTAAAAGAATACTTTCACTTTTGATACTTAAGTATATTAAAAAAAGTAAAAAAAAAAACAAAACTGGATACTGGATTAATACTGTAGTTAAGTTTATATTTTTACTCAAGTACCACACAGATTTAATGATCTGGACTTCTTCTTTGAAGACTGATGAGTTTAGTCTGAAGGCACCTTACACATGGCAGTTGATCTGGTCATTATCAAATAAACCACCTGATTGAAATACTTTATACTTAGGATGCGTTTCAATGTTATTACGCTGAATAAAACAAGGCACGAGTTTTGAAACCAACCTACCAACCAACAGCATTTGTGTTTGATGTGCTTTAGTGTGTCAGTGCATATGGGTAAGGATATAGATTTGATTTGCAGAGATCCATTTAAAAAAAAAGCACGATAAGAACGACTTTTTCAAAGAAGTAGATATTTTGGACAGTACATTTATTTACACAAGCAGTAAGAAACACTTTATTACAGATATTCGATTCTGCACCTTTGGAAAGACATTTAGCACCTTAGAAAAATCATTACGATTCAAACTCAAGTACTTTGTGCAATGAGAATACAAATAAACAGTAACATTTAACATATCTACAACATATGTACAGTAATCAAACCACAGCATTGACAAATACGTCTTATAAACATTATATACAGGCTTTTGTAGCTGTTGATTATGTTTTTCACTAAATCAAACATTGCACATATTTCTTTTAAACCTTTTTCAGAATGCATTATTTTTTCAACCTGGTCTACTGCAAATCTAGCACGTATATGCGATCACAGAACACACCTTTTAATACAGTAATGTGTATCTCAACAGTTCATTAAGTATTTCCAATGAATGGATTTGCTTATTCAAATACATGAATTTGGTCATAAGTTATGTTAAATTGTGTTATCATGGTTGTATTAGTCTTTGTCTTGGAATATCTTACTCATGTGCGATATGCTTCTTTAACCAACTGGATAATCACTGCACCATCACTGCAACTTTTTGCCATGGGCCAATCTATTTGTCTGTCCATCTGTCTGGTTATCCATCCATCTATCTATCAATTTATATCTATTTGTCTTCATTAATTCGTCTGTCTCCGTGTTTGTTACGATAAGGTTTATGTCTCTGGACGTTAACCATCAGCTACTGCACCCTCACCTGTCCTGCTCTTTGTCACCTTGATTAGCACTTGCATATAGTCTTATCTTTCACAGTACTCTTTATCTCGCATTTCTATGCTTTTGGTTTTGCTTATGGTTATGCTCAGGTTTGCTTCTTTGTTCTGGTTATCAGAACAACTGTAATCAAATTCTCTCACATATCCCAAAATATTAATGTCTGAAGAGTGTAGTTTGTAATCACACCTTTTTACTGAACTGCCTATAACTGATGATAAACAGTCCCAATTATTTTTGTCTATAATAGCTAGAGTATTTTTTTTCAGTGTTAAAATGGCTGTCCATGATCACCTTGATCATCAGACGAAAGCTACAAAGACAGGAGATAGAGATTCAGGGTGGAGAAATAGTTCTAAAATCTGGAATTAAATAATAAGACACACCAACAATAATGTTTTCAGAGAAGTGTCAAGTGTTTTTTGATGAAATGAGCCACCAGGTACTGAGGTCTCTGCTGGTATTCTACCAGCACGTCATGGGGCGTGGAAATCTGGTCCCCTTCCAACCGGTTCAGCAGAGTTACACAGATCACTGCAGCTGCACAAACACATCTGATTAATACTCTATGTCCTGAGAGCATAATAAGTATAATGTGTAAGATAATAGACGTTGGTATAAAAGGTATCATGTCAATCAGATTTATCTGAGGCTGCATGCTCTGACTTGTAAAGGATTTATCAATTTAGGTTCTCAAAGAAGTTTTTCTTTTTGGGGGGGCAGTGTGCTGAGCATGTGGTGGTTATTTAAATCCCTAAATTGCACTGAAATGTTGTGATTAAAAGCTTTCCAGTGCGTCAGGCTTGCCTACATGTCATCTGTGACTCGTTCACAGTAGATTCAGCGATTTAGTAAATGAGTTGTTTGCGCATTTAAAGGTTATTAAAACATTAAATTACAATACTTAGCTATAACTGTAGTTTGACAGATCAAAGCTCGACATGTGTAACCGTTTGGAAAAACATCCCACAAGATAGTAATTGCTAGTGATTATGAACTTTAATTTAAGATTGAATGGCCATTTGGGAATGTCATAAAGTAAAAAAAAAAACCCAAGCAGTTACAAATGTTTGAAAGCGGAACAGTTTGCAGTGTACCTTTAAGGTTGCAGATGCGACACATGGCAGCAAAGACAGTGGACTCCATTTCAATGTTCTTGATGCCAGCCTCATGGGCCTTCTTCAGATACTCCAGCTTTTCCTCAGTGGAGAAGGAGCACAGAGCACCGTCCAGTCTGCCCTGGCCTGTGGCAGAACAAGACAATTATAAAGTACCATAAAGCAGGGTGTGTTATCAAGCTTACCTGGAATGACATCATATCTAATACAAATGGAAAATATTCTGTATATTTCTTACACATTTATAGTGAGAATTCAATTCTGAAATTGTGAAGGAATTATAACTAAACAAACATGTGCATAATCAGATTCTGAATACACATAACTTTACCTTGGGAATATTTATTTTTTGACTTCGCATCTCCTTTGAGGGTAAACATTTTTTCAATATAGCTCTATTTTACAGTTTATTGCTAATATTCTTTAATATTGTATAAAATATGACAAATACAAAATATGGACAGAAAATGTTCTTGCTGGGAAAATCTAAATAAAGACTTTAATATGTCTTAAATATAGTTGCCACCTGCTTTCTCATCAGGGGCAAACTTACACCATCTTATTCTTTATCACCGCATTATCTGTGTAAAGCTGCTTTGAGACAATGTTCATAGTTAAAATACAAATAAAAATGAATTGAATTGAATTTAATATCTGGGCCATATTCCTCTAATGTGCATGACATTTATGTTAAAACAGTTAAAAAGGAAAAAATTTAGAGGACTTGCAATTTAATATTATCAAGAAATTGATTTAAAGTAATATCCCTCTTATCATTTTCACATATTTTTTAGTTATATCTCTTCAATGTGTCCAAAAGATATGCAAACTTTTGCATTCAAGTGCATAATGTGTAATTGTCAAGGCTCTATATGGCTCTATATAATGACAGTGTATAACAGTAAAACGTTCATGGTCCTAATCCAGGTTGGTTCACCTTCATAGAAGTCGTGTGTGCACATGGTGTTCCCGATAACGGAGGGACAGTTGGGCAGTTTAGTGGAACACTGCAAGAGCTCTTCTGCCATGCCCTTATCCAGCTCTGTGCTCCTGGTAATCACTTTACCAAGAACCACCTGCTCAAACTGCGGCCTGAAGAAAGAATCCACCGCTTTGTCAGTGATCACCACCGTGCCAGGAGGAAGACCTTAACACACACATACACAAAAGGGTAAGAAGTAATGTTAAGCTCTGATTAAAAATCTAATTCAAAAGTCTAATTCAAACTTATACATACAGATGTTCTTGCACAGAAAAAAAGGTTGCTTTTGTTAAATAAGTGTTTATGGTTATGTATGATTAGTATTATCACAGTAATGAATTTAATGTAGGAACTAGGTTGTAAAAAGGAAATGTGAATGTGAAGTTTAGATACCAATGCCTCCTGAGGTGCCGATGCGAAACACCATAACATCACTACAGTGAGCGTGGTACAGGAGCTTGATGAGTTCGTGCAACATTATGGAGATGGATGGGACACCCATACCATGCTGGGAAAAGATAAAGAAATATAATCTGTCAATGATTACATTTTGCTTTAGGGAATTTAAATGTTATAAATCCTAATATAATTAACTAGAAAAACCACTACTATTTCTAGAACTTTACTTACTACTGTTTTACTAGTACTATTAATGCTAATACTAAGACTATTAAATTCAAACACTATTACAACAACTACTACTAATAATATTTACTACTGTTATTACTATTACAACTATTAATACTAATATTACTACTACTGCTACTACTCCACACACACTCACACTGATGGATAGCACAGGCCCCGCTTTGTACATGGAGTAGCGGTCAGTCCCCTCACAGATATCGCTGATATCATCAGCATTACCTGGAAGCTCCAGCTGCTGATGGATGAACTGAGCAAAAGATCTCATTCGGTTGGCACTGCCTCCGACACACACAAACTACACAACACCATTAGACAGACACACATATAGACACAGGGATATACATTACCATTTTGAGCAAGTAACATTGGAGTGTGAAATGTTGCTGGTGTTTGAAAGTATTGCACACAATAAAATATGGTAGCAAAAAAACAAAAACAAAATAATACCGTGAAAATACAACCAACAAAATGAAACAGTTTGTTTTTTGTTTCTAAAGAATGAATGCAAAAGGTTCAAAATGGCTGCAGATATCATGAAGAGGAGGACTTGGAGCACTATGGAAATTTCTGGAAGCTTTGAGATGACATGCAAATTAGCACTCTGCATAAAAAAACCCAGTGCAGCCTATATTTCTCTACTCTCTTCTTCTTTTCCTTTTATTTCTTTTTCCTTTTTACACACCTTAATGTCACCAAACATGGCAGGCAGGTTGTGGGTCTTTGTGCCCAGGTTAAAGTGGTAAAGTATGTCCTCTTCCATGTTATCCAGGTGAGGGTTATTAACATACTGCTTCTGTCTGTGAGGAAAAGAGAGATGTAGAGATGTAAATCTTTAAACGACATGGTAAATGGTCGCATTATCATCTTCTTAACTTATATCTAATATTTCATATTACAAGATTACAGCAAGCTAGCATTAAATCTATTTCAAAACATTCAAGTGTAAATTTACTATTTATTTTATTTTTTTAAAAGGAGCAAAATGATCCCCTAATAAAATTTTTTTTTAAAGCTTAAAATGAGTTAAACGAAAAGAAAATGGACAACTAAGGTTTTAAATGATTTACTTTATTTGATAAATGTACCTGTATTAAAAATATTTAAAGATATCATTCTGTATGTATGTATGTATGTATGTATGTATGTATGTATGTATGTATGTATGTATATTTATACCTAGCTAGCTAATTATCAATTTTGACTCATTCTTGTTCAGAAATGAGTCAAATGCCATGATGAACAGTGAAGTTGTATGCCAAAAAATACAATAGAAGCAAAAAAGCAATCCCTTACTCTATATATCCAGTGTGTAAAATTGGAGCCATGACTGCCATTCAACTTCAATCTAAAAAGAGAAATGAGATTTCATTTATAATGTTACAACAAATCACTTCTATAAATCATATATACTTATAGACTATCAATTAACATCATCAACATAATCCTTACTGTATGCTGGCTGAATCTAGAAATCTTTCTGGTGAAAAGCCCCTGAATTCCAATAAGAAATGCGCTCTAAATGCACTTGAAAAGTGGTGTTTTAAACAAGTATATGTTTTTATGGAAAGCTGGAGCTGATATAGCTTTGGTTCATAACCCCGTGATCATGCTGATTGGTTGTGAAAGGAGGTGTAGCGTCTGTTCTACCTATCCAACTTTCCACCCCTTCAATCAGCTGACTGCCTCCCACTGTTATCTGGTTACTGATCTCGGGTCCATTTTACTTTCTCAGACATAATAAAATAAACCTTAAACACAAACAGAATGAGAAACAGAAATGTGTAAATGCAACACTGACCTCTTTAACCTTTTGTGTTATTGTGTGTAGTAGTGTGTAGTCTGACGTCAATCGTAAAATCATTCAAAAATGGGTTGGGTTCCAGGACATTCTGTAGCGCTGTTATACAAAACACACTAAAACTGTTACACAACCATGGGGCATATACAAACACCCGATCTGGATCTTGACCTGACACATAAGAAACACATTGACAAAACAAAGTTAATATATTTTAAACTTCTTCTTCTTCTTCTTCTTTCAGCTGCTCTCATTAGGGGTCGCCACAGCGGATCATCCGTCTCCATACCCCCTGTCCTCTACATTTGCCTCTTTCACACCAACTACCTGCATTTCTTCCTTTACCACATCCATGAACCTCCTCCTTGGCCTTCCTCTTTTCCTCCTTCCTGGTGGCTCCATCCTTAGCATCCTTCTACCAATATAACTCATGTCCCTCCTCTGCACATGTCCAAATCAGCTCAATCTCGCCTCCCTCACCATGTCACCAAAACATCCTACATGGGCTGTCCCTATAATAATTTAATTTCTAATCCTGTCCATCCTCGTCACTCCCATGAAAACCTTAACATCTTCAGCTCTGCTACCTCCAGCTCCACCTCCTGTCTTTTACTCAATGCCACTGTCTCTAAACCATACAACATCGCAGGTCTCACCACAGTCCTATAAACTTTCCCTTTCATTCTTGCAGATACCCTACTATCACAAATCACTCCTGTCACTCTTCTCCACGCACTCCGCCCTGCCTGCACTCTTTTCTTTACTTCCCTAACACACTCTCCATTACTCCAGAACTCCACCTTTTTTACCTCTTCTCCCTGCAACCGCACCACTCCACTTCCCTCCCTTTCATTCACACACATGTACTCTGTCTTACTCCTACTGACTTTCATTCCCCTTCCCCTTCCAGCACATATCTCCACCTCTCAAAGATCTTCTCAACCTGCTTACTACTCTCACCACAAATCACAATATCATCTGCAAACATCATAGTCCAGGGAGACTCCTGTCTGACCTCATCCGTCAACCTGTCTATCACCACTGCAAACAGGAAAGGGCTCAGGGATGATACTTGATGGAGTTCAACCTTCACCCTGAACCAGTCTGTCTTTCCTACTGCACACTTCACTGCTGTCACACTGTCCTCATAAATGTCCTACACCACCCTTGCATACTTCTCTGACACACCAGACTTTCTCATACAATACCACAACTCCTCTCTTGGCACTCTGTCGTACGCTTTCTCTAAATCCACAAATACACAATGGAATTCCTTCTGTCCTTCTCTATACTTCTCCATCAACATTCTCAAACCAAATAAGCCATCTTTATTGCAAGTTAATATATTTTAAACATTTACACTATATTGAAAAAAGTTTGAGGACCCTTGATTATGAGATTGGTATGTGCTTTTTAAACATCCAATTACACATTTAGTTTCTATTTGCAGTTATAATCCCCTTCGACTACTCACCTCCAAATACATATGCAATTGTGTGCCGCCAACATTGTGGTAACAGTTTGGGGAAGAACCACATATTGCTAGAAAATCAGGTGTCCCCAATACGTTTGTCCATATAGCGTATATCTCTTGCAAAATGCAAATTTCAATGTTTTTACTGAGTTGCACAGATGGCACATTTACTCTAACTTGGCTTTGAGATGTACAGTGAGGTTTAACTTATTCAAAGTAATGAATTGTCATGTAAAATATTCCACAGAGGTGAAAGGACTTTTCAAACAACGATCGAAATTCTCACAGCTGTGAGACATTAACTTTAATTATCAAACACTGTCCAAATGATAAATGATCCTCTGGCCTGTTTACACTGCTAGAGTTAAAATTCGATATTCTATTAAATCTCCATTATTGTAATTAGAAGGCCATTAGTGGGAAATTGAGAAGCGATGTAGAAGGGGACTTAATGAATGTGAATGTATTTGTATTGGGATTTTTCTCACATATAAATTAGCAAATGGTTATTTGAAGACTTGTTATATACAATCCAAAGACAGGTTTTATCTCAGCAATATGAATGGAGTCTTATTGTGTTATGTATGTTTATTAAGAAACTGGTGGCTATGGTAAATTAGCAAAATAATTGCTCATGTTAATAAGGTAATTCACTGTGAAAGGGTGAATGAAGATGTGGTTACTCTCTGTAGACCTGTAGTCTTTATCAATAAATATATTCTAAAACTGGCTCATTAGTACCCAGACTAAGAATACATCAGTCTAAAACTCTTTAGACATTGTAGGAAGACTACTAGAGATTCACATGTTTAGATATCAAGTGAATATTTGTTCCACCGACTTGGTGCCAGAACAGAGAAGAGCCTGGAAGCATGTCTTCCTGGTACCCAGAGAGATGGTGAGACCAGCTGAGTATTGGTTGAGGATCAGAGAGTGCAGTATGTGGTGAGATAAGTGCTCTGATTTTAAGGGGTGCTGGTCCATTTGTGGCTTTGTAGGCACACATCAGTGTTTTAAATCTGATGCTGGCAGCTACAGGAAGCCAGTGGAGATGAGGGGTGGTGTGGGAGAACCTAGGAAGGTTGAAAACAACTCCTATGACTCATTCTGACTCAGTTAAAGAGGCTCAATGTCCAGACCTGCTAGGAACATGATGCAGTTGTTCAGACTTTTTTGCAATGACCTGGGACTGAACAAGCACCTGAGTGGCCTGTGTGAACAGAAAAATACCAGTTCTGCTGATGTTGTAAAGGAGAACTAGATATGAGCGTGTTAGATTGGCAGTGTAAGAAGAACAGGACACTTGATTGCAATATGAGAAGGTATTTAATCTGAATACAATCTTGTAATAGATAGACATTCACATTTTGCAATCATGAAAAAACATTCTTAGTCTCCTGGTCATTAATAGTCATTTCTTTGCTTTGGCACATCTCAACCCCTTTACTTCAAAAAGCTGCTTTCTTATTCTTTTTTTTGTAATTCTTCAATGCTAAATTGTACCGAAAGAAAATCCTCAAGTTATCTAGATGGCCTAAGGTTAGCTTTGCTGGGCGTGTAGTCAGTGAAGCAACAACCAGAGACTTTTTCACCAACCCTAAATAATTTTTCAGGGTAAAACACAGTTAAGATCTGATCTTGATGTGCTGCACAATTACCACAATGGACTGTTGTAATAGGCTTATCGCACATGGCCTACAGAAAGGCAGTGAAGGGCAGAACTGGATGCATCAGTACATCCATCTTTACTTATCTTTATTTTTCTGTGTGTAAAAGGCTGTCACGTGTGAGGAAACCCAGAACGGCTTTTTTTTTCGTGAAGTTTTGAAGCCAACACATAATGCAAGTTTCACAATGTCTGCAATAATAATGCACACTAAAGATAAAGCACACTGTATCTCTGTCCTGTGACTGGTGTGAGACTTATATCGCCGTTATCACTATTAGCCATCAGTTATATAAATATATAAATAATAAATCTTTATTTCTATCTATCTATCTATCTATCTATCTATCTATCTATCTATCTATCTATCTATCTATCTATCTATCTATCTATCTATCTATCTATCTATCTATCTATCTGTTATTTTTTTCAGAGAACATTCAGCATGGCTACTGGCCAAAAGAAACACAGACACTGGTCCAGATCTGTTTGTTAAAGTTGTTGTTAATGTTTTGTGCTTTTGGATGGTGTAATCATGTTGCTCTTTGCTCTCTCTGCTTTACAGGAATTTATGGACAAAAACACACAGAGCAGAAATGCCCAAACTAGGGCCAAGGGATGACCTTTGTTTATGCCATGTATGAGAAAAGAGAACAAAATGGGGGAAAAAAACACTGATGCAGATCTTCATTTATTATTAAAATATTTTTTTGTTTGTTTTTAGGCAGCATTCACTTTGTCAGTACCTCTATGGGCAGACTTACAGTCTGATAAACTTGAAGAAGTATAATATCATAAGTATATCATGATTTGAAAAAACTAAAAACAAATATGGACCATCTCACTGTCTTTCATTAGATGTCATGGATATTACAAACATATGGCTCTATTAGGCATTGAACTCTATTGTTCTTATATGTTCTTATGTTGTATTGTTGATGCTGGATCTGTGATGATCACAAATGTTGAGCTCATAAAACTAGGAGCTACTATCCATAAAGACTGTATAAGACTGCAGAAAGAACATCACTTATAATCTTACACTCCAGTAATCATGTTAGTTCTCTCTCTCCAGTGTTCTGTATTGTTGAAAGATTTATGATCACACTCTTGATATCACCCAAATGAGGATGGGTTCCCCTTTTGAGTCTGGTTCCTCGCAAGGTTTCTTCCTCATAACATCTAAGGGAGTTTTTCCTTGCCACAGTGGCCACGGCTGCTGAGGAGAGGAAACTGGCACATTATTTCCGTTCCTGGCACAGAAGTGTTTCATATTAAACCACACTGAGCTTTAAAGAAAGGTTTTTCAAATGCAAGAAGAAGGACATAGACAAAACCCACAAGATACAAATCGATCTCTAGGCTTCAATTTCCGTTTTGGCAGATATGAAAAGATAAACATAATATAAGTGATTCACACTCTGTAATCTTCTCTGTAATCATGAATCTCTTCGTACTCTTCGTTTTACAGCTAGCAATAAAGCTTGTTTGCTTTTATTCGAGGCTTTAGCTGAAATAAAACCATCATTGTGCACCTTTAGAGCTTTGCACATCACATAGTGCGAAATGATTTCAGAACATGTTAACATTTCTTTTAGGTTTGAAATACAATTTATTATAGGAGTGAGTCGATTTTGTTTGTTTAGATAATACAGCATTATGGATATAATAATTCACAGGATAAACAGAATGAATGAATGAGTCAATCTGCATATGCTGTCATTTAACTTCTTAAGGACAAGTTTTACATTTACAGCATTTAGCAGATGCCTTTATGGTACCTTACAATAGTGGTGGTGGAATTTGGACTCGCAACCAATGTGCTATTTACGTGTTTCAAATAGAAAGCAGACTGCATTTTTTTCTCTGTGAGAAATGTAAGCAGTGGTGTACAGTAAGGAAGTAAATGTAATTTGTTACTGTACTCGAGTAGCTTTTTCACATAGTTGTTCTTTACCTAAGTATTTCCATGTGTGGAGACTTTTACTTTGACTTTATGAGATTTCAAAGTCAAATATTTTACTCTTTACTCGACTACATTTTGAGAAATCAGTCGTTCCTTTTTGTTTATGAGCAGATTAAAATTTAACTGGTCAAACATGAAGAAAGTCACCAATCAGGGTCGAGTTCTGTTTTAAACTTGTTTTGATTTCCGATTGGTGGTATCTACTGCACCAACATACAGTTCAGCGTCAGTTCAACAGCAGAACATTTTAAGCGGAATAAATGATCAAATAAACTTCTGATTCTAACTTGCCATGACACTCGTGGTCTTATTTTGCACAATTTATTTCTATAGTTGAACAAAAGATTTTGGGCTCATGATAATTTGCATTCATATTAATCAGTATTTGACTCATTAATTTCATTCTATTTAAAGATTGTTGTGCTCAGAGTAACTTTAGAGTCTTTTTACATAAACTGAGTTGATTGAGCAAAGGGTCTTGTGACAGTCTTGGAACATCATAGCTATTATAAATAATAGTATTTTGGATACTTAAGTAGATTTGAATGCAACTACTTTTGTACTTTAGCTCAAGTTAAAGTTTAAAGGGACATAGTGTTCCTGTCCAAAGGTGATCTAGGACTGAAAAAAGATGATGAGAACATAGTTAATACTGAGACCACGTGCTGCTTTTGAGCTAAAACATAAACACGGTCAGTGTAAAGGATTCTCTCAAAACATACAGCTCTGGTGACCTGATATACATACCTGCCATCATATATATTAAATAGGTATTTTTTTTACAATTCTATTATTAATACATAATGAAAAGTACATTAATAAGAAGTAAACTGGCTTAAAAAATGATCTTAGTCAGTGATTAAAGGTATACAGAAAGTCTTGAGAACGTTTTGAAAGGTTTGACAGAATAAAGAGATTGCCATCTAGTGGCTATCGACTCTTAGTGCACTTCCCATGTACAGTATAGTCTGAGACCTACACGATCCAAATAGAGAGTCATACTAACATTTGTAAAAGGAAAAAAAAAAAACATTTGGAGTTCAAGGACTATCTTTAAGTCTTGAATTCAGACTATCAAGTGTTATTCTATTAGGTCTTTGGTGGTGTTCCTGTTATCCAAAGTCAATTTTTCCATCTGCACCACTGCGCTACCGAAAATGGACCTGCGCTGTGCAACACTTCCCGACTATTGCTTTGCTAACAAGCACTTTTTTTAAACCTAATCAATTGCACTGCTAAATGCTTGGAACAAAATCTGATCCCACGCCGGCCACAATTGTATTGGCGTAAAAGCTTGAGTGCGAGAGGAGCATCTGAGTGGTATCAATATGATCTCTGCAGTCACCTTCTCATCCCCTGTGGTAGCTCTCAGCCTCTTTCTCTGTCTTTCTCTCTCTCTCTCTTTCTCTTTCTCTTACACTGACTTACCATCGTTCCCGAAGGGAGGCTCGGGTAGCCACAAGGCCCAGATTCACTTTCCTGGAATTCTTCATAGTTCATGCAATCTAGGACAGGTCTTTTTTGGTTGGGCTGAAAGAAGAAAACTATTATAGTGATATGTTCGCTCATAGTGAGAAATGGAGAGTGAGAGAAAGGGGAAAAGCCACAGTACAGACTAGAAATCTTCATAGACTGTAACACCTGAGTCACTGCCTTTAGCAATTGAGTATGGCAGAAAATAAGGGAGCCAGAAAGCCAATAACATTCAGACAGTGGGCTCCAAATTGATCTTGAGGCTTCAATTTCCTTTTTGGCAGATATGAAAAGACAGAGATGGAGGCAGAATAATGATGTCTATACTCGGCTTGAAGCTATGGAGATAAGCTTCTTTTTTAGATCTGGAAGAACAATAGTGGTGGCAGGAGGAAAACAATTTAGAATTTAGCTTTTGCCTTAATTGTTGTTGTTTCTGGACACACCAAGTCCTTCATGGTTTTTGAGACACGTGCATGTTTCTTTCATTTGTATTCAACAAACTAGTTAAAAGGCAAAAACATACAAGTATTGGACATTGAATGACTAAAAGACTGTTCTGTGGACAGACATTTGTGTTAGTATCTAAAGAAGAACATGTGTAAGATGTGTGTAAGAAGAACAGGAGAGAAGCTGTTAGCAGACTGCTTTACCCCAACAGTCAAACATTGAGGTGGACACATAATGGTTTGGGGTTGTTTTAGGGCAGGGAAGGTTGGATACTTATTCCGGGTGAAAGGAAAACTGAAACAAAATGTCTTCCCTTCCATACTTCAACACCATGCAATTATGTTTGGACTGTGGCTTACTGTAACCAACTTCACCACACAACAAGACAATAACCAAAGCATAAGCCCAAGCTCTGTAAGGGTTATTTAGGGAACAAACAATCAGCTGGAGTGTTATGGAATGGAATGGAATGGAATGGAATGGAATGGCCTGCCCAGTCACCACACCTAAATCCTATTGAACTGCTTTGGGATGAACTGGATCAGAAAAAAATCTCCAACTAGTGAAGAACATCATTGACTTTTTTACAAAGAGGCATGACAAAATATTTCAGGTGAATTATTGGAGAAATTAAAAATCTAATAATAATTCTTTACATTTTTACTGAATTTAAAATGTATTACATTTAATATCAATGTTATTTAATTCATTCTATCAAACTCTTAACTGGTACACATGGTAGACAACCACAGACATTGAACAGACAAATAACAATGTAGATTATAAATGTACTTTAAATGTATGTCATTTAATGTTTACATTATATTACATTTACATTTACATTTGCGGCATTTATCAGACGCCCTTATCCAGAGAGACATACAAAAGTGCTTTAAATCTCTAGTAATTAATAAATCTACACTGGTACGCAAGATTACAAACTTAATATAAATATAACTCGAATTCTACAAACTTTGAAAGTGATCATTTAGGTATTTCAGGAAGAGGTAGGTCTTCAGTCGTCGTTTGAAGATAATCAGGGACTCTGCTGTACGGACATCTAGGGGAAGTTCATTCCACCACCTCGGTGCCAGAACAGAGAAGAGCCTTGAAGTGTACTTACCTCTCATTCTGAGAGAAGGAGGTACCAGTCAAGCAGTGCTGGAGGACAGCATGGTGCAGTGCGAGATGTGATGAGGTCACTGAGGTAAGATGGTGCTGGTCCATTTTGGCCTTGTAGGCAAGCATCAGTGTTTTGAATCTGATACATGCAGCTACTGGAAGCCAGTGAAGGGAGCGCAGCAGTGGGGTGGTGTGGGAGAACTTGGGCTGGTTGAACACAAGTCGTGCAGCTGCGTTTTGGATCATTTGCAGTGGACGAATAGCGTTCAGGGGAAGACCTGCCAGCAGAGAGTTGCAGTAGTCAAGTCTTGAAATTACAAGAGTCTGAACAAGCACCTGGGCAGCCTGTATGGACAGAAATGGTCGAATCCTTCGGATTTTATAGAGAAGAAATCGACAAGAACGAGCAACATTAGCGACATGTGGGAAGAAAGACAGTTCATTGTCCATAGTTACCCCAAGGTTACGAGCAGTGGCTGAAGGGGAGAGCAGAGAGTCATGAAGTGTTATTTGGAGATCTTGACCTGGAGATGAATCACCTGGAATGACCAGCAGTTCTGTTTTGCTTGGGTTGAGTTTTAGTTGGTGAGCACTCATCCATGAAGATATGTCTGAGATATATTAGAAGTTGCTGGGAGTATTGAATATTCACTGTATTGCATAACTGTTTCCTGGACATATAACAATAAACTCTTGTAAAAAAAAATATATTAACCTGTAAATGTAATTGTTGCAACAAAAAATGGTGATACAGCAATTAAGAGTTTTAAATATCTGAACTGACAGGTAAGAGAGCAGTTAGTTACAAGATGCAAATAAATATTTGTGCCAAACATATTTTTGTACAACCTTTTCAGGCTACACTCAGTTATGTAAGTATTATATTGTTTAAAACATAATGTTGTGTTATGTATAAGAAAATAATGAATGATGTGATGTGACCCAACCTGAAATCAAGTTACTACCAAATCCACTAATCACTTTGTTAAACCAAAACATATGTATAATTTTGTCCATTTATCTTTATCTTACAGTTAATAAGACAAGCAAATGCAACTGAGAAAGTAGAAAATTCAAAGCTTTTTATCCTGAAGACTTTTCTGTAGGACTGCAGGACACAGGTCTGTGCATTTCTGTATGGAATTATACTTGGAAATTGGTCTTGGTACACAGTGTCTTTGTCCTGAGCAAGATTTTGTAAAAATGTATAAATGTTTACTTCTATAAAATATTGGCTAATCAGTGGGGAAATGAACTAATTTAGAGTTTATGGGTTTTTTTTGCCTTGATTTTGATCAGTCTTGCTTTCATTTGTTCTCTCGCACTGGCCTACAGAGCAAAAAAAAAAACAACGAACCCCTCACACCCCACACTGCACCATGAACATCCAATCCTCAACCTTGGCCCCACCATCTTTAGGTATGAAAAGGCATCTCAGTCTTCTCTATTCTGGCACACAAGATAGTGGAACCTGATGTTTAAACAACTGAGTCTCTAGCAATCTCCAAACAACGTCTAAAGACCCACACACCTCCAGAAATACTCATTTTATCACTTTTGCTAAAATAAAAACAACACCACCTCCCTGACTTCAAAGAATGCTAGCAGATGTATAACCTTAAGATTTGACCTTCATCATGTCTAGTTTTAACCTTGGACTTGACTACATCCCACCATAGTGGAAACTTGAAGCAATATCTCAGACTGATATAAAGTGCTGACACTGCAGACTCCTTCCATTAATAATAAAACATCTCACAGCAACCTTGACTGTGGTTCATATTTTTCTTTTTTTCTCATGATCTTATGTAGTTCTGTGTTGTTTTATGTAGCACATTTCTCCTAAAAGAACGTGTTTTTAATTTCAATGTCTACTGTAGTAACAGACAATAAAGCTACATGAACATGACACCTGACACCTTGACCATGTTTATCCCGGTTATGTGGCCAGTCAGTTTTACAGTAACATAAGGTACAGTATAACCATCTGTATAACATACCAAACTTATACCAATAATATGAACCTGTAATTTGTTTTTTTTAATTGATTTGTTGCCATGAATGTTGTTACCGGAACCTTTTTCGGGAAGCATTTGTTTTAAGACTGAACAATGTAACAAATGAGATTCAGGTTTTGACAGCGTGTACCTGCACACCACAGAAGGCTTGGAGAAGGTAAATAACCAGAATGATGTACTTTATTTCTACAGTATTGTTCAGTAGAAGTATGATTATCTGCAACATAACATCGCTAGCTAACAAATGTGAGTTTCAAGTGAACATCTTTGTATTCTTTTACAGGGAAATGTGTCAAAGTCATTGTCTGTGGTAATTACAGAGAAAGTGAAAGATAGAGAGTGTAGAGAGAGAGAGAGAGAGAGAGAGAGAGAGAGAGAGAGAGAGAGAGAGAGAGAGAGAGAGAGAGAAGATAAATATTAGCTTAAAAAATTATTTCCACCCACTATCCAAGATGTCTGAGGAAATCAGCAACAGTTGCAAGGCATGTTGTAGGTGGACAAGGTGTAAGTTATGATGTACGGTTTAATAACTTGCGAATAGCATGGTGATGAATTCACTTGGTAAGTGGAAAGAACATAAAATAAGAAGTGAACAAGTGAGCTGAATGTGCATGAAGTAAAGCAATAGGCCCATTGGTGTGGAAATTTCTTTCATTTAAACATGGAATTGGTTTCTATTCTATTCTATTCTATCTATCTATCTATCTATCTATCTATCTATCTATCTATCTATCTATCTATCTATCTATCTATCTATCTATCTATCTATCTATCTATCTATCTATCTATCTATCTTGCATGCTTATAATCAAGAAAGACAGTTCGCAGTGCTGTACTTAATGGCGTATTTATAAAGTGGATTGTCTTTTGAATTCTCAGTAAGATCTATAACTTATGAACAGCATGAAAGCATCATAAAAAGCACTCAAACATCATATAAATGGGATGTATAGGTCTTGTGTCTCACAGCTGACATTACCATAAAAACTCCTGTAAAAGAAGTTCTGATACAACTTGCACAAAAAAAAAGATGAGAAACTAGTGTGCCGTTTGTTTTACTATTCATGAGTGTTACATATACATGTTATATTCAAAGAGGATATTATATTATATGCATCATTCAAGTTTTGTTTTAATTTTGCAGAAATAAAAATGGTATGCCAAATGTATAACATTAATTATCAAGAAGGATACTTAGTTTAACTCGTTTTAAAGACCGATAACTCATAACTTGTTGCTGTGTACCTGTACTATGCAATGTCAATAAAGTTCTATCTATCTATCTATCTATCTATCTATCTATCTATCTATCTATCTATCTATCTATCTATCTATCTATCTATCTATCTATCTATCTATCTATCTATCTATCTATCTATCTATCTATCTATATACAGCTTTTTAACTTGAAAGTGTATTTGTATTGCTCTCAATGCTGATCTCTGCAATATTCCAGAAGACTGCAGAGTATAAAGAAAATTATAAAAAAAAGTGTTACGTGATTTATTTCTGAATCAGAATTTTGACAGAACCTTGCAAAAGCACATATCTGCTCTGAAGATATGACTTCCAGCTCATATTTCACCTGTAATATTTGTATCACACTATGCCCTCATAAAACAGAATGTGGCAATTCTCCTTAGCTTAGTCTTGTTTTATATACTTCAGAATACATTTAGAAATGTTATTTCCTGTACTTGTGGCAGGACATTAAACAAATAAGATTGAACATACATGTTAAGGGGTGAGTCAATATGTTCAGAAAGTATAAAGAGGGAGGTTAAAATGCTTCAAAGGCAAGAAAAGCTTTCAATATGGCCACCATTTTCAGACTTATCCAGTCTGGGAATTTGATCTAGAATTCATTGTCTCTGTTTTGTGACCTGAAACTGGATCGACAGTGAACAATGGATTATTAAATCAAAGAGAAGCAAGCTGAAAAGCTGAAAGTCTTTTGGAAAATGGTGAAATAAAAGAATATAATGATGTACATGCTGAGAATATGAACCTGTGTGCACCATAGACTTGTTGTTATACAGGTTTAGACTTTTTTGACATTGGTTTTCTTCTTTTCTCCATTAGTAAAAACCGCTTTATTGTAAGTATAGCACAGTGAGTGAAGACTGAGCAGAGGCTTGAGTTATTGACCCATAAAAACATTGATGATGGTCCATTTTATGCAAATTTTGTTCCACTGTGATCTGGGCAATAAATATATTTTTTTTCTGAGCCTTTCCTGTCCTGTACACACCCACAGCATTTTCCTTTTTATAAGCCTTTGTCTGACATTAAAACCTTTCACTCTGGATCTCCACATCTAATGAAATATGTAAGAGACTTTTTTTTCTTTGCCTTCTGATTTCAGTAGTTATAAAGTGCCACTGTGTTCCTAAGCTGTTCTTATTATTACTTACTATTAAATGGCAGACAAAAAAATATATGGCATCTAAAATCTAAAAATGATTCCTGATAGCTGAGAGTGAAAGTGTACCTACGCATGAGCTATGAGCGTGCCAATACATTCACATACTTTTTTCATTTAGTTTGATGTACTGCAGACTGCAAAGTCAAATAAAGAAATACTAAATAATTAAGTTTAATTAAGCTATTAGTTAGTTCTGTACTCTCTAGAGCTCTGGTGAATTTAGCTAACTAGCTGCAAAGAACATCATATGAAAAATATTTATTTTACTAACAATAATCCCTTTTAATTGAACATTCAGTTTAGAACAAATTGCATTTTTTATTAAGCCAAATCATAACCATAATGACAAATATGGCATTTTTTTGGCACCTTAAAGTTTTCAAGTCAAGTCAAGTTTAGAAATAACAGACATTGTCTCAAAGCAGCTTTACAGAAATCAACAGTCAAGGTGAACGGTTTGCATTTATCCCTGATGAGCAGCCGTGGCGACTTTGGCAAGGAAAAACTCCCTTAGATGGGCTACAAGGTTCACAAAGTTGGTCAAGGTTGGCTTTCAAGGGCAAATGCAGTTTGACAATGTCGTTAACACGTCGTTAAATACTACCAGGGCCACATAACATGTTCATGTGAACTGCTGGCTCCCATCCAGGAAGTATTATAGCATTATAAACCTAGCCTGTTAGACTGTTACCTAGTCATTGGAAAACAAAACACATATCTATCAAACAAAAATGAGAAGAAAACAGTTTTAAATAAAACATTTTTGTATGTATGTATGTATGTATGTATGTATGTATGTATGTATGTATGTATGTATGTATGTATGTACAGTGCATTCAGGAAGTATTTATTCCACTTCATTTTAATCCACTTTTCTATGCACATTATAACAATGCATTACATTACACTACACACCATACTCCAAAATGCCAAAGCAAAATCCAGATTTGTGATATCTTTGCAAATTTATTCAAATTTAAAAACCTCAAATTGAGGTAAGCATTCTGACACTTTAAAACAACACTTAAAATTTAGCTAGGGTGCATCCTATTTCTCTGGATCATCTTTGAGACGTTTCTACACATTGACTGGAGTCGACCTGCAGCAAAGATTATTTCGAAAGAAAACCTACTAATGTCCAACAGCCAAAAATACAGATCAGAGCAAAAAACAAACCATGAGGTCAAAGGAACTGCCTGCAAAGCTCAGCAACAGGAGTGTTTATTTATTTATATGCATTAAACTATTACTACTACTACTTATTATTATTATAAATATTCAAAATATTATTCTAATATAACTCATAATATTAATTAACACTAATATTAACTAACGCTAGCGCTATGGATTATTTAGCGTTTTATGTCCACTTTCAAGAATTTCTCTTAAAAGGAGAAAATCTTAATAATTCCACATATCGAGGGAGTGAATAAATGAAGGATGGGAGGAACAAAGACATTTGTTAAAGTATGCTGAAATAAGTAGAACAGTTAAGTAGATAATATCTTTAGAACATTAAACATTAAACGTAACACACACACACACACACACACACACACACACACACACACACACACACATCAAATGTAAAGTATTTAATCGAAAAATTCTATGTATTTTTTTTTTTTTTAAATCAATGAAATGTGTGCCAATTTAATTGATTACTTAATTGAATCGACATAATAAAAAGTTTATTGCATTCATTTGATTGATACTATTTTATTTTAAGAAAATATTATAAAATATTATTTCATATATTATTTAACCAATCATGCATTTTTCAAATAAAATGCATGATTGGTTAAATAATATATAAAATAATATTTTATAATATTTTATTAACAATTTTATATTTTATTTAACAATTTTATTGTTGTTTTTAAATGTAAACTGTTCAAATGTTGATCACAAATGGCAATAATAATAAACTGTAAATAAATAAATAAATAAATAATAAAAAACGACAAGCAATTTTATGTTTTGAATTTCTAACCTGTACCAAAATTGATATACATATATATATATATATATATATATATATATATATATATATATATATATATATATATATATATATATATATATATATATATATATTAGAGAGAGAGTGTTGGCATTTGAACTTCATATATGAAGTCAGTAGGCACTATAGAGCATACTTTTCCCCCTTAGATCCCGCCTTCTGGTTTGTGATTGGCTCGTATGTAAGCTACACGACCTCTGATTGGTCAACGCATGACGTCGGCAGTTGCTATCAGTTCCTCTCTTCCAAACGCCTTAATACAGTCGCAGTTTCTAAATATAAGTATATTCCTGAGAAAATATGTATTCATACAGCACAGATCGTAGGTTATATATAATTAAAATACATGTGCGAGCACAAGAACAAACCCGAACTCTGTCTAGAAAGAGATGAGAGATGGGGCAGGGGAGTGAAACAGCAGCCAATCATGGCACACGTGGGCGTGGTTTTCCGTTTGGGGGGGGACACACAAGGCGTGTGTGTGGGATTGGGAGTGAACGGAAAGGAAACCAGTGTGATTAACCCCGACCACTTCCTCTGTTCAGGAGTGTGGTCGGTGTGTACGGATCTTACACTGAGTGATGCAGGAGTGTGTGTGCACTTCCAGGTCCTGCTGTCACGCGTGCAACACTGTCGCGCGCGCGCACACTCCGGTTCCGTTCACGAGCGGCTTGAACACTGAAGAATTCCTAGAAGTCGATAAAGTTTTGATGGATGTGGAGGGAAAGAATCGTGCAACAGGATCTACACACTTTTTTACCCCCCTGATCGTCGCTTTCTGAGTCAGAAGTCTGACTCTTCTCTGGCAGCACAGTAGATTGATTTGTCTTCTGAAAAACACAAAACAAAACAAAGAGAAGCAAAGAAACAAAACCACGAGCCTTGGATTGTACACAAGTTGTTGTTGCAAGGTATGTATCCATTCATACATACATGCATGCATTTTATTTCTTTTTGTCGTTACAATTTGTAACATCTTTCTCACACCCGCGCGCATTCTCGGTGCTTGTGTGTGCGTGTGCGCGCGCACCCCTTTTGGCGACAGTGTGTCTGAGTTGTTTTGTTATTTTTTCTATGCGTGCATAAAAAAAAACCAAACAAAGCAAAAACTTAAATATGCATAATCATTATTGCTAAGTTTGCTCCCAAAAAGCTTTTATAAATAATAAACTCGTGCTGAGTTCACAAACACCAAAACTTGATTTGTAGTACAATCAAACAGAATATAATGTTTATGCTTTTATTCCAATGTTTGTTGTTTTTGTGCTGTCCGGGTGTTTATCCTCTTATCTGTTATACCTTTTCAATATGTATACACATTGTAGAAGTGTAAAGGCACATTACATGCACATTTCTAGGTAAAAAGGTTTATAAGATGTACACACACACACATATCAGGGCAAAAAAGTATTCCATGTATTATAGTTTTTTTAATGCTGTGTATGATGTCTGCTTTAGTGATGTGTGTGTGTGTGTGTGTGTGTGCGCGCGCGTGTGCAGTGTGGGTTTTTTATGTTTGCAGATCATTGGCACTTGGTTAGCTGGTCTTTTGTCATGCAGCCAGGTGTGCTGGTTCAGATTTCAGTTTTCACCCTGCATCCATCAGCTTCCCACTGAGCTCTGAGCATTACAATAGACTGGGTGGAGGAGGTGGGGTGAGGGTCCTATATGCCCTTAATCACCTATTATTTTGCACCTTTTTTCAACGGGTGACAGACAAGTAGACTTGAAGAGGTTAATCAAGGATTCTTGAATAAATCTATAATTTGACCAAAACTTTTCAGTACTAAAACGTTAAAAGTGGCACGAATACTTTTGAGCACATATAGTCATTTCGAGCTAAGAAGAAAGCGGTGCATTGGATGTCATCTGAATGTAAACATTTTTCTCTGTTCCTATGTACTGAAGCAAAATGCAAAAGTCTGAATTCGAAACGCATTTATTTGATAATACGCATGGCTTTTGTACAGAAGCTGACTGTGGTGTTATACCAGATTATAGGCCACACACACACACACACACACACACACTCACACACAGCATAATTTGTCCTTGTTGTTATTTTTTGACCCAAAAAAAGTGATGCAACATTAAGGCCAACATCACATTTAGTTTCCAGGTAAAAAAAAATGTGTAGCTTAAAGTCTGTAGATAACAACGTCAAGCAAATGCAATCAGAAGGTCGAGAGTTCAAATCCTGCTACCGCCAAGCTGCGAATAGAGGGAGGCTCTTGCCTCTATTCTAAAATATAAGCTCAGCTCAATTGTAACTCTCAAACAAAAATGTCTGCTAAAGGAGTGAGAAAACCGAGCTGTTTAAGATTTGAATATCTAGCTGCCACCTTGTTAGTGAAAATGGCAACCACTAGCTAGAATCTTAAAGGTTCAACAATAATACCGTGCCATATCTATAGACATTTTCCCCTGAACGTTCTTGCTACTCTTCCACGGTCTGGTCCTAGGTCACGACCCTGCGGTTGGGGACGTCTAGTGTAGGCTCTTGAGTTTTTGCATTACTTGCTTACATAAGTGAATGAGTATGCAGATCAAATTTAGTAAATTGATTGTTGTCACATCTAATACACAGCTTTTGTAAAAGCACAGCTCAAGCTACCTCCTGTAAGCTCTGACTTGTTTCTGTATAGTGAATGGATGCTTTGTGTGCGTGTGTGTGAATTGCTTTACTGATGGGTTAATATAGAAAAGGGAAAAATCAACACTGATGAACACCAGGATAAGAAAGGTGTTTACTCAGACGTTCTGACTGAAGCTTAAGCATATTTGAGTGTATGTCTGTGTTTACCGAAAGAAAAAAACGCGGGATTAGTCAAATTTGTCTTGTCAAAGAGGGTTGTTCGAGATGGATGTACTAAGTCAATCAGAAAGCTTTTTTTTTTTTTTCCTTCTCTTTCCAGACTTCACTCATCTCAGTCCAGACAGGCAATTGTCTTTAGTCAAGCTTCATTGAGTTGCTGTAGAGGGCTGGGTCATCATAAGGGCTTGTACAGAGCAGCTCTTCCATAAACTGCTGTATTGTCTGGCTTTGTGATCACAAGGCGTGTGTGTGTGTGTGTGTGTGTGTGTGTGATAACAGGGATGAGTTTAGACAGGTTTGTCTGTGCGGAATGAAGCTCGGTGTCACAGATGTGTGTGACGGGTTTTGTTACAGTGCGATGTCTGGTATGTTCACAAAAAACAAATGTGGGTTTTTCAAGAGTCTCGACTCAACTAGAACCACTGCAAGTGTAGCTTTTCCAGACTAAATTCAAGACCGAAACAGAGATCCTGGTAGCTCGCTGCACTGTCAGGTTGTCCACATTTTCAGAGCTGAAGAGAGATGTGGCTGCATTTGCAAGTCATGTGCATGAAGTTGTGGAAAGTTCCCCTCCCCCCTTTTAAATATTTTTTATTTATTTCTTTTTTGGTTGAGCGAGGCTTGAGCTGACAGGACCATGTGTCTGTGGCTGTGTCAGTATTTCCATTTCATTTCCATTTGACCAACACTATTAAACAAAGTGACTTACAGGTAAAAAATGACAGTCTTCACTTGTAGCTGAGACTTAAGACC
The DNA here is from genome assembly GCF_946808225.1 of Silurus aristotelis. Taxonomy (NCBI): domain Eukaryota; kingdom Metazoa; phylum Chordata; class Actinopteri; order Siluriformes; family Siluridae; genus Silurus; species Silurus aristotelis. Next base: position 27,474,403 of record NC_139576.1, on the reverse strand, counting down.
TTTTTTTTTTTGGGGGGGGGGGGTGTTTGAATTTGCAAACTTCCACACACACGTGTAAAATCTTTAACTGCTCTAATGCCACCTGCAACATGGGACAATATCATATAGATATAACTGGAGACAGTTTTACCTCAGTATATTGTACGTCATGTGTAAATAGTGCAGCATTTATAAAAGACAGAAAGCGAGCTTTCAGACCTTACAAACTTGAGTGAAAACTGAGATTATGTAATGGAGATTATGAAGAAAATGTAAAAGTTTTTGTGACATCTCATTGCAACAAGCACTTTTTTTAAATTCTCAATGTTCAGTCTCTTTTCTCATTTATAAACGACTGTTGTTTATGGGTGCACTGTTAATGTTATGTGTGATATTTTTTTTTTTTATCACATCTCTAGTCCTGTTTAAAATCTAAATCCAATATCTAATTAAATAAATTGCTTAACACAGAGGAGGGAAAATTAAACAACAGGTTTTCGCATCCAATTGAACATTAAATCTGCTGCATGCAGGGATAGCGCAGAATGAAATCGCATTTATCGTGGCCTCGGTGCCACATCAAGTGACGGAGATGAACAACAAATCGTGCAAATAATAAAATTAAGCAGTGCAAAGACGCAGGTGTTTACTAGTGTTAGAAAGGTACTGCTGATATCCGATTTCGGAGAAAGTGTACGACTGGCTGCTTAATCGCAATATAATCTGATTTTAATTATATGGTCATGTTCTCTAGTCTTAGCTAGTAGCACTTGTGTGTGAGTGTTTGAGTGTTCTGGACGGTGTTTGTGACTGTGACTAGCAGGGGTAGATAGCTTTGCCTCATGCTGGGGCATCATTGTCTGAAGAGTGGCGCCCTGCTGGGCTCTTTACCCTCTGTCACGTTCTGAAGTCATCTGATAGCATTCAGATAGCAGGAGGTTTGGCTCCCCTGTCTTTTGTCTTTGTCTCTCTCTCTCTCTCTCTCTCTTCCGCACACTCTGTCTGCATGCACTGCTTTGTATATCAGTACATATCGCTCAGAAAGCTTCTTCCCAGAAGTGGCTCTGTAGGCCTACGGCTAGATTACACTCTTTCACTGAAGAAGCACGCCTAACTTGTGCTTTTTAGGTCGTTTCGTCTGAAGGCACACGCCTGTTTGTTGAAACAAGCCGGTGCCTTTAAACCTAATCTGTATTGACCACATCTGTAACATACATGTGATTACCACGTCATGACATTCCTCTGAACTACAGCAAGAACAGAAAACTCCTTTACCTAAAACTTTAGCATCGTTGGTACTGTAGGTAGCCTAAGGCTAGTTGTTGAATAATGGCAATTTACTGTCCTGACATTTTTTTAAAACTGTTCTCCTAACAATAACATTAGAAAGAGAGACATGTGTGAGAATGTCTTAACAACAAGCACTAGAACAATTACATATGTTTGGCAAATTCACTTTTATTTTGTGCTTCATTGATTGTGACACATAATGACGAATATTGTACAAATGTAGAGATGTAGCAATACATTGGACTGAGGAATGAATAAATGCAGATTTAGCAAAGGTGTTTTCTTTTGAAGAGACAAAAAGCAAGATTGATTGAGGTCTGTGGGCCCTCATTTATGATTTAATGCTCATTAGAAGTGAATAAATAAATGGAAACATTACTCTGTAATCTACAATTTAAATAAAGTAATGCAATTTTGTTTTCTAATTCTATGAATTTACAATATAGTAAAAATTGTTTATAAAATAAATATATATAAAATATATAGTATATACATATATATATATATATATATATATATATATATATATATATATATATATATATATATATATATATATATTGCCAAAAGTATTGGGTCACCTGACTGTTACCACAAAGCTGAAGGCACTCGATGTACAGGACGTGTTTAAATGCTCTATAATAAAATTTTGCATTTACTTGAACTTGGAAACCCAAACCTGTTCCAGCATGGCAATGCCCCTATGCAGAAAGTTGAGCTCCTTGAAGATCTGGTTTACATGCTTTGGAGAGGAAGAGCTTGAATATCCTGCTATAGAGCTCTGATCTCATTCCCACTGAACACCTTTGGGATAAATTGAAACACTGACTGCACCCCAGACCTCCTCATCCTATATCAGTACCTGCCTTTCATAATACCCTTGTGTCTGATGAACACAAATATCCACAAGCACACTCCAAAATCTAGTGGAACATTTTCCCAGAAGAGTGGAGGGAATAATAAGAGCAAATTGGGACTAAATGTGGAATGAAATGCTCAAAAATCACATACCATGACCAGGTGACCCAATACTTTTGGCATTATATAGTGTGTGTGCATGTATGTGTGTGTTACAGTACAATAGAGTTAAATGCCTAATACAGCTATTCAAGCTATAAGCAATACAGCCACATGCTTCTAATATCAGTGATCTCTAATTAAATGTTTTTCCAAATTGTGCTCCAGCTGACTTGCTGACAAAGTCAATAAATATTGTGTAGGTGAGTCAGTTAGTCTGGGTCTTAATTCGCAATTGTTCAGGTATGCAGACTAAAAGTCCGTTCACAGAGGGAGGTACTGCCAGAGTTTTTGCATCTTAAAAATAAAACACAAAATGTTATGTTTAATTAGAAATGAAGATCTGTGTCAATAGCAGTCCCCCCCCCCCTTTTTTTTTTTTCCTTTTCCGTTTTCACATACAGTATATAGCTTGGTGAGAAATCAAAGGTCACCACAAGCCAGTTTTGGTTTTCAGGCTAAGGTGGAGTATCTCTGGTGTAAAGTAATAGCTTTAGTTTAGCATTTTCTCTTAGACTAAGATTAGAAATTATGTAAAAGTGAACACATTTCATCACTTTTTACTCTGTACAACGTTTAAATTCTTGTCTGAGGCCCACCACACTTGGGTTGTGGGACGTGTTTAAAATGAATTTAATAAAAAAATTGTTGGAGCAATCAACATTATTGTATAATAATTAAACATTATTAGTGAACCAAATTAGTACATTCCAAACAGTCCTGTCATCAGAGCATGCAAGATAAAAAAAAAAAAAAAAAAAAAAAAAAAAAAGCTAGCTAACAAGCTAGTTCAAACTGCGTTAGCATTTAAGATAGTCGAATCAGTCATTAGGTTTAGGCTAAAGATAACACTGGTGATTTCAGACAGCTGTACTGTTGATTATGTATGAAATGTGGATTTTTTTACTTTATATTTACTCCATCTTTTCTTTTATTTACTATAAGATTTCCATCAGTCATTTATTAAAGTTTGACTATGTTTGGTTTTTCTGTGTATTCATGTGCTGTGAGATGTTAGTCACTGCCAATGTTTGCCTCAGGTTTCGGGGAAATGCATATGCTGTTGCTAAGCAGTGGGAAAAGCTCCCAAACTCTTATGAAAGAAGTCCTGGTGGTTTGGGTTTATCAGATGAGAATTTGTCCGATGAAGAGGGCCGTGATGCCACAGCGGGAATTATAGAGTCTTAATACAGAGTGTCTAGGTCAGGATGTCTCTTATCCTGCCATTCTAATAAGTCCAAGGAAATGGATAAGGGATATTCTGTACAGTCGTTCAGTACAGCATGATCATCTTGTTCTGTAGTCCATGGTGTAATGTAGACCAGGTGACTAATATATTAAAAGTAATATTGGTATGTTTTTTTTTTATTCAATTTTATTAAAATAGCAGTTACGGTTAGTGTTTTGTTCCTCTTATACCACAGTAGTTTATTTATAGTTGCATTTAATGTTGTGGAACATCTCAGAAGCAAGTGTCATCACTTTCATTGCCTGTCCGTTTGGAAATGCCTGTCGCTTATGATTTTCGAGACACATGCATGTTGTTATTATTATGTAAACTGATGAGTTCAAAGTTTACATTTTTGGCTCTAATGGAAGACCTTATGTAAAACAGAACCGGAGAGAAGATATTAGCACACCCACAGTCTTAAGTCAGGACCCAATGTTTCCCAGCTTGCCCAGAGCATCAAAGTGCCCCCACCATATTTTCTTCTTTCCATAGTACATCCTGGTGCCACCTTTTTCCCAGTTAAACTATGCACTGATACTCAAGTCATTGTAGGTGCTTTCACTAGTGTATAGGGGTCAGCATGGGCACTCTGTAGCTATGCATCAAGCTCTAATGCACTGTGTTTTCTGACACATTTTTCGTTTGTATAAAATCCAGCTGTAACTTTTTTTTTTTTAGCAATTTGTGCTACAGTAATAAGCTAAAATGGGTTTTTGCTCCTTAAACACATGATAAGCTTTCGGGGCTTTCATGAGCTTTAAAACTTTTGATTTATCCCACCCCATAAGAGTTGCCATTGTAACTAAATAGATTTTCGAAATGAGCGCTACCAATAGAGTTGAAATCATCTTGCTGTTGTTATTGGAACTTCTCCAGCCACCGAAAGTCGGTGGAAACTAGAATTAAAACTCAGAATCGTGTTAGTTCCTGTTTAGTTGTATAGTGCGTGGGGGAAAAAGTCCCATGCAGAAAACCCTCACTCTTTGAGGAACTCTGCCTCGTCTATATATATATATATATATATATATATATATATATATATATATAATATGCGCGTCTGTCTCTCCGGGTGGATATGCGCGAGTGTCTCTCTCTTCCTGCAGAGGCCCCACAGCTGCCTTTTCACAACAACATAAAGTGTATAATTTGTCTGCGGAAGCCTGAACGACTCGGAAAGCGGAGGGAGAAAGAGAGGGAGAGAGAGCGGAGGAGAAAGAGAAAGGAGGGGAAGCGGTCCTCCGACAGCAATCATTTTTCGGTGCACAGTAATTTTGCTGTCAGAAACAGCTGGCAGTGCGGGCTGGAACAATGCGAGAGGAGAGGATCGGAGCGAGGGAGCGTGGAAGGCGAGCAAAGGGAGGGAGGGAAGACGAAGAAGAGGAGGGAGGGGAGCGGTGGTTGGCAGAGACCTGAGGGGAGATCGGATTTCAGACTCTGTCATTAAGGCCAGACTGCACCATGCACACAGAGCCACAGCTTCAAGTCTGAGCAGGACTCGTAAACTCTTATCTCGGTAGGGTTTGTTTTTTAACCCCTCTTTTGAAGGTTTCTGTTTTACTTCTTTTTCTCTTCTTTTACAACCCTTCCTTAAACACTTCACCCTCTTTCTATCCCTTTTTTTCCCCTCTCTCTCCCTCTCTCTCTCTCTTTGCGATGGTCTTCCAGCCTCTCTCGGGGTCAGTAGAGAATATGTGTAGCTTAAAAAAGTGAGGTGAGGGACAGATAAAGGGAGGGCATGAGATTGTGTGTGTGTATGAAAGAGAAAGAGAAAGAGGCAGTACTTGGCAGACGCGCTGTACGTCGGAGAAGCAGGCAGCTCTCTTTTAGGATTCATCAGTGCAGACAGAACCTTGCACGTCTGAGAGTGTGCTCGCATGCTGACATGCCAGTAAGTACAAGCTTTTACTTTTAAATTCAGAATAGCTCAGAGAAACAGATACGGAAAAGGAGAGCTCAGCATGTGGGTTTCTTTGTTTTGCTTGTTTTTTTGGCTGGTTTCATTGTTCGGTCCAGATTTGCGCTTGTCCTTCTGTCTGCATGATATTTTTAGTCCTAAATCCTTCAGTCTTTAGTAATCATAAGCCTTTCTGCAGCTTCGACATAAAGGAGGGAGTCTGTCCATCTGTGAGACAGAGAGGGAGAGTGAGGGAGAAGGGACTGCTGCCGCCCTGATGGCACACAGGCAGGAAGTGAGACAGAGGGGGACTGTGCAGCTTACACACACACACACACACACACACACACACACACACACACACACACACATACATAGACACAAGTCCCAGTTGTGTGGTCCTGCTCTGGTGCTTCCCTCTCCTTCAGTGGGCTCTGGAGTGCAATTATTGATTTCTGCGTCATGCGGTATCCCTGTGTGTGTGTGTGTGTGTGTGTGTGTGTGTGTGTGTGTGTGTGTGTGTGTGTGTGTGTGTGTGTGTGTGTGTAAGAGAGAGTGGTGTGGTGAAAGATTGGGAAGGAGCCGGAGAGTCGTGCGTGTGTGTAGCGCTTCAGGCTCCTCTTGCTCCCATTACCCCCAGACTGCACTGGAGACAGTCTGCAATGCACATTTTATGAGCTATCTCGCTCAATGTCTTCTCTTTGTCTCTCACTCTCTTTCCTCAGAGTTTCTGTTTATTTTCTGTCTCCTTCAGTTTCACTGTTCTCCTCCTCCTCCTCCTCCTCCTCTCACCAGGTTTCCTCTCTTCACAGCTCTGGTCTTCCCTGCTTGCCAAATGTTTTACTATCATTATACATGAATGTCTAACATGTGCTAGAAGTGGTGGTTCCATGCATGGGTTTTTTTAATTTCTTTATTTTTCTGCTAAAATAAAGATAAAATCCGAGTTTATCTAGTGTGTGTGAACTCACAGTGTCTGAATAAGTGTGATTTTGAGATCACACAATTCGGGCAATAGCATCGTCAGGTCTAGAGGTCAACCGTTTGATTAAAAATGCTAAATTATCAATCGGCCGGCCGATTAATCAGCATCGACCGATTGTGCTGCAAATTAGGCGCTCGCATCTGATACAGCAAATCATGCATGTACATTCTGCACTTGCTGGAGAGAACATAACTCTCCCATACAGCAGGTGGCAGTATTGTGTATTTGGCATCCAATCAGGGAAACCGGAAAAGTTAGAACTGTGAACATATAAAGCAAGCAGTGTTTACACCTCCTGCAATCATTACTAACAGATCCATGTAGCATTTATTCCATCATGTCTGTTAAGTTGCATAGACAAGAGTAAGAATCACAACAAACCTGTTCCGTTTTTTTTTTTTTCTCGTGTGCTCATTCGCTAAGCTGAGTTTCCAGTCGGAGTTCTGTTTCTCGCAGATGAGCTCCACCTCCGATTCGTCATTGTTGCCTTGATAACAAAAAGCAACCAACATTTCGATCAAATGACATTTTCTCTATTCTTTGTAATGATGCAACAGTATCGCAATGATTTATATGCTTTTTTGTGCAGCTTTAAGCAGTACGTCTAGTTTTACTAGCAAGCAGATGATTGGATGTGACATTATTTTACCCAAATGTCAAGTTTTTTCAAAGTGTCATTGTTAAATCATTTTTCAAAAACCAAATCTCATATACCAATATATATTTTGTACACAATTATCATAATAAGTATAAAATATGCCTTTTATTATTATAATGTACCTTGCTTTGGCATTTCAGTAAGTGGGCTTGACCAAGTAAATATTGTTGTATAAAGTTACGAATCTGGGTCTATGGTTTAGCAGTGAAATGCTAAACCAGCTTCAAAAACTTTCCCTGTTTTAGACTTCTGTTGTCTATCATAAGGCTTTTCAGCACGCACACACTAGCTTCACGCTCAAGGCAGCACCTTGTGGCTTTCTGAAGTTAAAAGTGTGTGTGTGTGTGTGTGTGTGTGTGTGTGTGTGTGTGTGTGATGTGGCTGCTTTGGTTTACAGTGTGCATGCCACAGATATTTCATAAGCTTTGATTCGCCATCTCTCTGCCAGAGATGTTAGTTTAGAATGGGATTATGGGCTGAAGCGTCTCGTGACTAGCCCCTTTTGACCCTTGCTTCATCTCTTGCATACTTTTGTACTTCTCAACAAGAAGGATTCTTGTGTGGAATGTGTGACACTTTTTTTTTTTTTCCTGCTAACATGTCCTATCTGCACCACATGCTAGCATGCTACATTCAGATAGACTGTGTTTCCAAAATATTAGCACATACATGTCACACTCTTGTGGTGTTCCTTACTTTTGTCTGTATTAAAGAAATAATGGGCGCAGGTTGGCTGAGAATTTTTTCTTGCCTCTGGTATTAGCTAACTAATTCCCCTTTTCCAGCTGCTAGGATCAATGTCAATATGACTAACCATGGAACAATTTTAGCTACACAGTAAAATTATTAAAATGTAGTACAGCATATGTAGTATTGTCGTTAATTTAGCATGCTGTTTAGTTATAATTCGGTATTGCGAAGTAAAAAGCATTTATGTATAAACTTGATTTAAAAAAAAGTGTATTTTACATGCTAAGACTTATATAGTCTAAGAATCCATATATATGCTCCAAATGAGTCTGTAAGTTCAAGTATATGTGATTTGACCCACTGCCTGTCATGTGTTTTTGATTATAAACTAATACTGGCTGGTATAATCTTATATACACAAACCACGTATGTTTAATTTTATGGCTTTTTAAAATTTTTATTAAATGTTGTTTCACATGCTTATTGCACTAAAATGAACAGAAACAACCTAGCCCACATTTCAGTAATATTTCTGGCTCCAGCAGGTTAATACTGTAACAGGAGATGAAAAGGTGATGAATATGCAGTGCTAAAAAAAAAAAAAACGTATAATATGATTAAATCGAAATGTGTTTATCCGAATGATTTCTTTGCCGTTACGGGATTGTCTCGGCAAGTACTTTTATCAATGAAGACCTTTCGGGTTAGATCCAGCGTAGATATTTCTCCTCGTTTTATGTAATCTGATCAACCTATTTCACCTCACTGCCGAGAAGCCTTGCGTCTGGAGATTAATGGAGATCCGAGGACGGCGATATTACGTATGTATTTTCCAGCATTGCTGATGCGGTAGAGTCTGGGAAAGTGGAAGCACACGGTTACGACGATGGTAGTTTCTAGGCTTGTTTGTTAGAGCTGTAGGGATTATATTCAGGGCTACAGATGCTATGAAGAGACTGCTGATGCCTTTTTTTTTTTTAACTGGTTAACTATATGAAAGTGTACATTGCAGTAAGTATATAGGTCATTCTGGTACTGCAGTAGATTGTGTTTACTGTGCACATTTGTTTTAGCAAGGACAGACAGGAGAGAGGGAGCGTGTGTGTGCGTGTGTGTGTGTGTGTGTGTGTGCGCTGAAGATCCCAGCTGGAGATAACACACTGCAGGGCATTCTGGAGCCGGGCACTGGCACGTAGGCTCTAGAGGAAGGGATGATGGAGGGACAGAAGGAGTGCATCGCCAGAACGCAGACATCATGCCAAAAACTCTCTTAGACACAAAAAAAGACAGCTTTCTGTCAGGGGACAGTTAATCAATAGGAATAATTTATACTCTCTTGCTTGTGTGAAGATGGTTATAAGTCCTGCACTGTCTCTAAGCCTCAAATGGCGTTTAACAATAAGCACAATTGCATTGAGGGAAGGCAGTAAAAAGATACGATTCCGTTATCACACTATAATGAGTTGCAGTACGTTTGGTATTAAACTTATTGCAGTATAGTCTGTACTTGTGCAACACTGACCACCTTTTACATTGTGCACAGGGATAATGGATTTCCAAACATTTCTTTATTTGGATATTGTTGACATTTATTTAATAAAAATAAAATCCTTTGTTTTTTATTAATATGCTAGTGCACAGACCTCTTTGGTGCTATAGCAAAGCAGCTCCAGATTTTCTTCCATACGTTGCTATACTGGTCAAAATGGTTACATGTGCTCTTCCTAATTCATTATTCTTTTTGTAGTAGCAGTGTACACATGAAATACATTATAAATGCCAAGAACTTTGATATGGTGAAGTTTGTAAGGACTTTATAAGCACTTTGTAATCATTGTAGAAAAACGGCCCACCATGGAAAAGTCTTCATGGCATTTTTTTTTGCCGTGTTTTTTTGATATGTTATACGCGTTGCTTCAATAATGTGATTTAACACTTACCGTAACTGTAAATGGGTAAAAAAAAAAAAAAAGCAATGTGATTACAAAATCACTGTACAACATAGTTGATAATTTTCCTAATATAGCAAACCGTCTAAGATTTTCATATTTTACTCATTGACCACTACATAAAATCCTTATCAGGCTTGTATGCAGATTTACATTCTACACGGTTAACCCAGTAATAATACTGGCTCTCTGGATGTCTAATGGTTACTTTTCATATGAATGAAATCATAAGAAAATGCCCGGCCATTGAAAAGGGCAGCCGCTCCCTCCCCCTTCAGCTCGGCTCATAAGGCTTTGCAAGTTTTCAAGTGAATTGTTAGCAGTTTGCATGTGTGAGACCATATTGTCATGTAGATGCCTACCATGGTATCATGTAAATTGATTGAGACCAATCTGAATATATTGCTGACCAGGCGAATCGTGTGTTTTACATCACACTTTAATACCCATTAAAATGCAGGACTTCTCCAGAACATTTGAATACACTATATTTTAAAGTTAAATGAAATTGGACACAGATTAACCTTACACACTTGCCAAACTGATTTTGTAAGTAGACGTGCACATGGTTGAGATTACATATAACCAGTATGTCACTTGAGATCCTCGTCAGTTATCAGGTAACTTGGAATCTGTAAGTATAGGTGGTTGCATATACATGTAGCCAGTGTGGAATATCTTGAGCCAGAAATGGTAAGAAACCCCTGTCTTTCCCCCTGCCATTATTCTATTGTTGTTTGTTAAGGGGATGTTTGGACATTCCTTAGTGAGCTGACATGAGCGCAGGTCATCGAGGGTATATTTGAGTTGGCCTTGTTGTGAATCCTTGTTGAATCCTTAGCCATGGTGACTGTGTGAGTTGGACCCACCAGTCCTAAGCCTTCACACGGCTATAAAACACTGGCTAAATTTTTTATTTATTTATTTTTTGCAAACTGTAAGAGTGTTCACATGGATTAGCGTGTCCCTAGCTGTCTCATGGCTGACCAAATTAGATCTGGGACTGAGATCCAGCCCTTAATTACAGAAGAGGACAGAAGTGGAAGCTAATGCACTACAGTGTTGATGCACAAAGCAGAGTCGATATACAAAACTAGTTTTAAAGAATAGCGCCTTGGGGACCAACACTTTAACCTGTTGCTCCTTATTTATCAGAAGTCTATTGGAATACCTAGTCGGAAAGACCAATATTTGGAGGAATATTGTTTTTATTCATATTTGAATATGATCATGAACATAAAGAAGGGGGGCGAGTATAGATTGTTGTGAAAGAGCTTCAAAAAATGTTTACTATTATCTTCAGTAATAATAATCATTACAATAAGAACTGTAGGTGCAGGCAGCCAGGAGGGGCCAAGCATCTCCTCGATCCACTTGAATTCAGGAGAAGTGATGGTGTGCTGTAGTACCAAACTTCTTTCAGCTTCTCCCATTAGGGGTCTCCACAGTGGATCATCCGTCTCCATACCCCCCGGTCCTCTACATCTGCCTCCTTCATACCAACTACCTGCATGTCTTCCCTCACTAATGTTCTAATATTTCTACTACAATTTTGGAAATCACTGGTTCACGAATGTGCCTTTTGATATGCAGGCTAACCTGCCAGATTTCATACATTTTATGACATCTGTGAAATAACAATGAATGGACAGTGACTGATGTCGGCTCATGCTCACTAGGATTGTTACAGTTCCATGGTTAGTCATGATGAGTGACAGAACATTTACCTCAGTGTTGAATTTTTCAAATAAGTGTTTCTGATCACATTTTATACTTTAGTAGTTAATTTTTTGTGTGTGGACAAACACATTCACAACCCTCTCTCTCAGGAGTTTCCTTCAATCATTCTAGAGCAACCATTATTTCTCTTTACTATTGTAAACAATTTACATTGCTACTCGATCTGCACATCTAGCATGCTCCTAACTTTGTTAAACACAAAGACACAGATGAACACAACAATGCAGACCAGACCAGAAACAATTATCTATTTCTGGCTAAATAGAGGTGAACGCTCTTGCGCTAGTGAGATTTATTTTCTGGCTCGCTGCCTCCTTTCCTCGCAGATAATCTCTTTCAGCATCTAACCACTACTGAGAGTATAAGAGAATTTATAGGAAACAAAAAATCATACTGAAAAACATGCTCCATTTGTTTATGAGATGAACTGTTTCTTGTTTAGCTCAATGAAAAGGTTCGCAAAGAGACTTTTGTATGGAGACCTCGGACCAGCTTGTGTGTGTTTTTTTAATACTGTTATTTCATTATGATATCATACACTAACACCTACCACCTAAAAGACATCAGATTTGGATATTAAAGCTTGCTTTATGTAGCTGCTAATTACACGACTGGCTTTCATTTTTCCCTTGAGTCTTGTGACACATGGGTATGATAAGTGTTAGGCTGGTATCTTTGTCTGATTAGTTAATGATTCACTGTTCAGGTTGTAATAAATGACATGAAGAGATGCCATTAGGCCATGACGCATCGAAATGTTCGTCTCATGACTTTGTTCTGGTGGCTGTGTGTGTGTGTGTGTGTGTTTCCCTCCTACTTTTTTCACTTTTGGCATTCCCATAACTAGAGAAGCATCCGCACTCACACCTGGTAGTGTTACAGCATGATGAGGTGCTGAAATGCCGGTGCCTCTTGGGTTTTGTCCTGAATTAGTTATATCCTGTGGTTTGGGTTCTCGCTGTGAAACTAAGTAGAGCTTGCTTCACGTTTCAGTGAAGAGAGCAAATCGGAATCAAAGGGAGCGGAAGCAAGGCAGATTCGGTTTGTGTTGAATGTGAATCAGCAAAACGGCTACAGTTTTGTTTGAATATGATCAAACATAAAATATCGATTTTATTTGGGAATAAAAACAAAGACAAAAAAAAAAGAAATTGACTATTAGATTTCACAGTTTTCTATGACTTGAATGTAAGATTTCAAGTTTTTAAATTTGTAATTTGTTTGTATAATATTGTATATGATATGCCTTTGGATATTAATAAGCCATAACGTGGTTCACAAACATCACTGCTGAGCACAATATGTATGACAATGTTGATTGGTTTGCTGAGAAAAATGGTAGTTCGGTGAAATTTGTATTTAATATCTACAGAAATAATTTATTTCATTTAATGAATTAATACAAAGTACTGGTTCCGCCAATCCAGTAGGTGATATAATCTATGTAATAATATGCAGCATTAGTCTAGTTTGAAAGCTATCTTAATCTTGCACTTCCTTTAAGCTCATTTAAATCACATAATGGACAATAATTATTAATGCTTCTTCAGCCAGTGGTTGGAGAATTATATAATTTTTTTTATACTGGAAAGAATCGGGTCAGTTGTATTTACAAAATGGTTCACCTAAAAATGTGACCTGGGACAGTGGACTATACAGTGAGGAAAATATAAACACCCTGCTATTTCGCAAGTTAACAATTTGCAAAATAGCAGGGTGTTCAAATACTTAACTGTATATGCAGTTTTCATGTGCTTCATGTGGATTATGATTTCAAATGTGATTTTTGTGATTTCAATGGATTTTTATGCAGTGTATCCTTTACTCGCACATGAACATCTGTAGATGTGTAAAACAAGGCATTGTGACTTTGTTAAGCCTCTAATCTGATGGAGCTGGTGACTGAAATGCTTGTTGCAATGCCATTTTAAATCCAGAGCCATATTTTGATGTGAAAGGAGGAATATTAAGAAAAGAAAAAAAGGGGGGGGGGGGCAATAAGCAGAAACGCTGGCTGTAACAGGTATTGCATGGGTCCACGGTGAAATAGCATCGATTACATTGGTGTAGGTTTGTGTGGGTGTGTGTGGGTGTGTGTGGGTGTGTGTGGGTGTGTGTGTGTGTGTGTGTGTGTGTGTGTGTTTTAAACAAAGCTATCTAAATCTGTGGTTGACAACCACAAGCTCATAAGTGAAGGTGAACGAGGGGGCATTAGCATTTGAGTGCATTCCTTAGGCTGAGTGAAAAGTGAATAATGCTGTGTAATGGTGTAGCTGGTTGTTGTACATATGACCCCTTACAACCAACAAGCAACTGCAAACCCATGGTTCCTCAGAGCAAGGAAAAGCTTTTAGGTTAATTTGTTTTCACCAAAAACCGGATCTAGTCCACACTTTCAGTTCATCGAACACACTTATTTAAAAACCATGATAGGTTTTTGTTTTCTGTTGTTATCATGAGTTAGCAGTGTGTGTTGCATATGCCGTTATTTATTTTTTTTCCACTGTATTTTTCTTCCCTTTCCCTCTGTTCATGTTTGTTGAATGATGACACACTCGGGTTCTGCTCATGTCCCTAAATGGTGTCCCACATGGTGCTCACACTTTGGGCTTGCCAGAACAAATAAAGACGAAATATACGGGGAGGGGAAAAAACAAGCAGTGAATCATCAAGAGATGAGATGGTCACACAGATCTCAGCAGCGTGAGACGGTCTTGGAATCAGACCGACTTCTCACATCCACACACTCCTCTGTTTATTCTACTATTTATTTATTTATTTTTTACTTGTTCACACACTTGTTATTTCTCCTGTTATACATTTAACGTTGTACTTAAAATTCAGGCAGTAAAAAAAAATATAATTCGGTTTATTAAATAACACTGTACTGTATGGAAAACGCGAAGGCAATTTCATGATGCACAATACTCTCTCAATAAAAGACTGTGTGAATATGCTGCTATATTGTGTTATTAAAATTTGTTTTATATGAACTTGTAACACAATGAATGATAATGTTTTAGAAATGATAAGAAATGGTGGGGATAAAAAAAAAAAAATCATAGTTTTATACTAATTTCTCAGACTGTCGTGTCACGTGTTACCGGTTGTATAGCGGGTTAATTAAATACGCGTGTGCACATCTGAGTGGCTGAGCTAGTGTCCCTGGAGTCTGGGTCAATGCGACACAGACTCTGTCTCTCTCTGTCTAACCCCCTCCTGTCTCTCTGTCTCCAAGTCTGACTCAGCCCTTTCTTTGTGTCCCCCTTCTGTCTCATTAAATTTCTACAGACTCTTTCCCTCTTACTTGTAACCCTGATGTCTGTCTTCTGCTTTTCCTCTTTCTCTTCTCGCTTACTTTGTCTTTTTTTTTTTTACCTTTCTGTACGTGTTCATTCCACAGTTGACAATTTCTTTTGGTATATAACGAAGTAGATATAAATATATAGGAATCCAAAAATGACACTGCTAAATTAGTATCTGTCCTTTTGTACAATAGTAGTCCTCAGCTCATCGAGGGCGCGCGGGGGGGGGGGGGGGGGGGGACCTAACAATGGAGAATTCAGGACAACATGCCGCCACATACTTGACGCATCATTACTCACTCAAATGCTTGTGCAGTCACGTGAATACAGTAAATATTCGTCACTGTCTACTCAGGCAAATCAAGTTTGACCCATTTGCTCAACCAGAAAAATGTGCAAAAATCACCAAATCTTGTACTTTTACACATTTTTACACAGTATCGGTTTGGTTATTTGTATAAATGGTTGCTTATGGATTTTTGCGAGACACAAGCAATGAATAAAATTGAATATAATTAAAAAGCTGATTGATTTTTAGTAATTCAATACAAAAAGTGAAACTCGTGTATTATATACAGTACAGACCAAAAGTTTGGACACACCTTCTCATTCAAAGAGTTTTCTATATTTTCATGACTATGAAAATTGTAGATTCACACTGAAGGCATCAAAACTATGAATTAACACATGTGGAATTATATACATAACAAAAAAGTGTGAAACAACTGAAAAATGTCATATTCTAGGTTCTTCAAAGTAGCCACCTTTTGCTTTGATTACTGCTTTGCACACTCTTGACATTCTCTCGATGAGCTTCAAGAGGTAGTCACCTGAAATAATCTTTAACAGTCTTGAAGGAGTTCCCTGAGAGATGCTTGGCACTTGTTGGCCCTTTTGCCTTCACTCTGCGGTCCAGCTCACCCCTAAACCATCTCGATTGGGTTCAGGTCCGGTGACTGTGGAGGCCAGGTCATCTGGCGCAACACCCCATCACTCTCCTTCTTGGGCAAATAGCCCTTGATGCCTTCAGTGTGACTCTACAATTTTCATAGTCATGAAAATAAAGAAAACTCTTTGAATGAGGTGTGTCCAAACTTTTGGTCTGTACTGTAAATTATATAAAAAAAATTCTGAGGATTTCTTTTTTAAGATAAATGTATGGTACAAATTGTAAATTACTGAGAATGTTTCTGTTCTTTCTAATATAGAATGCGATAAAGTATTTTCAATTCAGCTAACTATTTTGGTACTTGGTACTGCGAGTTTTTGAAGCATTGTTTAAGAGTTTCTAATTAGGGTTTCCACCACTTATAGATTATGCGTGTCAAAACAAGAAAATAATCTAGCAAGGTTTTTTATTTTTTACTTTACAAGATCTTGTCTGGCTAATTAGTCATGTACTTTATTCTTTATTTCTTGATGATAATGGGCATCGGTTATTAACAGACTGCAAAAAAAAAAAAAAGAACAGAGATCACAAGGTAGTGTTGAGCAGTGTCTGAACTACTGAAGATTCTTACATATATATCTGTCAGGTTAGAAAAAACATCTGGCCAGCTTTGGCCCCATTTGACTTGAGTGCTGTGTCTTTTTCTTTCTCCAGAGCAAAAGACTGAATGTTCTTTACTGAACTGTCTGGGTTTGATCTTGTCTCTTATCTTGAACTCCCCCCCCCCCCACCACCCTTCCCCCACATACACACCCACCCTTGTGGGCTGACTGACTTCAAGACACTGATATCAGATCCAGGATAAATAGGTGCAGGGGAAAATAGCTGACTGACCTAATCTGACTGAGGGTGGGCTGGAAATCAAGGGGGGTAGCAAATAGAAAAGAAGGAAGACAATGAACAGGAAGATGGAAAGTCTACAGAGACATAAAGATACAAAGGAGAAACAGATTGGAAAAATTGCAAAGGATATCAAAATCGAGGAGCAAGATGAAGAAAATGGGAGATGAATAATAGACCAAGAAAGAGAATATGAATTAGAGAGATTGATGAGGGTAACAGAGGGTCAGAAATTAAAGAACTTTTCGTTGACGCCTGTTCTTTCTACTTCATGCCTTCAACTTTGAAATGCTAGTACAAAAAAAAAACAATTTCTCCCAAATCTTTTGAACCTTTAATATCAGGTGAGATTTCCTCACCAATTAGGTTTATTCAAATTATTTTATTTTTTGTTTTTGTCCAGCTGAGGTTTTTGTTCCAGGCTGCAAACTGGAGGTTTACTGTGATTTCATAAGGTGCCATGTGTCAGTCATGTCGGTTGTGTCTGTGCCAGGTTTCGGGTGAATAATGCCTGTAAAGGTTTTTAATTAGACCAAATAAGCAGCCACCTGCAATGGCATGGCACATTTTACTGACTGAATAGGGAGATGGGGAAAAAAAAACCTTTAATTACAACTGAGCCATGAAAGCTGGATGGGAGGTGAGCCAATTCGAACTATGCCGGAACTGATGACTATTACAGAAGCAAAATCATCAGCTGTGATTTAAAAAATATATATATTTTGGTGCTTGTTAGTTTTGCTTAGCCAAGCACAATATTTCTGTATATGGGCTTATTGCTTCGCATTAAAAGTCATAACGAGCAGAGCATGCAATACTGTGGATTTATCTTTTATTGTGCTATAAATGAAAAGGTTGTAGCTAAGATTAGTGTTGGGTGGATGTGGGTTTGTTTATGTATTTCTGTCTCACCTTCACTTAGCTGACTGTTTTCCTTTTAGCTGAAAATATCAGCCGAACCTCTTGGGATGCGTGCTGCAAATGTGTCTGGGCATTTGGTATTGGGGGAAAAAAAAAGATTTATTCACTGCTCAAGGTGATTCTGCAGAAAAAAATTACCCACCTTGTTTACTTCTTGTCTACTCTTACAATGCAGATATGAATTTAACTTGAAATGTACCCACTAAAGGAGCATTCCTGGAAAAGTGCAGATTCACTTATGCAGAGTTTAGTCTGTTTCAGTCGAACCTTGGTGCGCCGTTCGTTTATCCAACTAAGAGCACAGCAGTTTTGCTCAGGTGCAGACATGAACGCGTGACAGAGGTGGTCTTCATCTGCTTCCAACGCTAACCTGGTTTCATTGCAGTGAGCAAGCAGATTGACTCAATTGACCCAACTCCAGGAAGTGATCCAAACTTTCCCAGACAGTTTTTGTAGATACAATCTGTTAAATTGATCCAAGAGGAGCAACCAGCTCTGAAGGACAGAGCTAAATCGTTACTGAAAGGATATGTTTTGGATATTTGCTTCGTTGGAAAAATTGCTATATATATATATATATATATATATATATATATATATATATATATATATATATATATATATATATATATATATATATAATGTGTGTGTGTGTGTGTGTGTGTGTGTGTGTGTGTGTGTGTGTGTGTGTGTGTGTGTGTGTGTGTATAAATAATGGATCATTTGCATAATACTTGGAGTCTTTGAGGTTTTTTATTCTATCTGCCCTTGCCAAAGTTTAATTGACCCTTTATCCTTACATACAAATATGGCTGCTTTTTTTTTTCTTTCAACACTACATGTCCTGAGGACATTTGAATTTTTTGCTTTTTGTTTTGAATAATGAATATACGCAGGCTGATGCCAAGCCAATTAGCATGCATTCATTTTGTTTTGATTTTGCCTCACTCACTAATAGATGTGAAACTCACCACCTTAGCTGTTGTGGTGTTTTGATATTTTTTTAAACCGATTTAAGGTTACATGAAGCACTTGATTCTTGTGAGATGAATCTTTGGACATTGTAATAGTAACAGCAAGGAGCCATACATACTGTTGCATCAAAAACTAGTCGGAAAACTGTTTTGTAAAATGAGTTTTTCTTTCTTGGTATTTCCTAGAATTGTAGCTTGGGTTGTCAGTGGAGCATGTTAGCTGAACTAAAATAACCTTTTAGCTAGTAACACTGTAAAATACGCTACAATCACACTAACATAAAAATACTGACAACGATGCTTTATTTAGTTTTTTTTTCCTGAAATCACTCACATGATTCAAACATTGATTGTGTTATTAAAATACTCAATAAGGGAAAGCTGTTTACTAAAGCTTAATGCTGAATTGTATATTCTTGCTAGCTAGTTTCAGGGGCTACAAATAGAGTGTGTTTAGCTAGACAGAAATAGCTCCATTACATGTCTAAATAACTAGCTAACCTCATCATCAAATTGTTTTAATAGTAGCTTATTAATAATCTGCGGTAAGATCGAGAGTCTGTCTTTGTAGTAGCTAAAAAATCAAGCTAGCTAGTTAGCTTAGCTAAGCTATCAGCACACTGGATGTAATAAGCTGTATCATACAAAGTGGAGAGTGTTAGTCTAAGCAAATACAGAATGATTATTTAGTTTTTTTAATCATTTGGGCAATTTTTAGGAACAGGTTCAAAGAGTGAATGAATAATGAAATAACAAAAATGTGCGGATTTTGAGATAAGAATTACAGGGCGATGTAATGTGCCATCGTAGGCCAGTGTGTGTGCAGGGAAATTCAGGTCATTCAATATGCTGCCTACCGTTTTCCTCTACCAGTTCTTGGGATAATTGAGTGAAATCCCCAGCTGTATTCATTCTTCTAATTGAAAGTAGAAAATGCCCCCCTTTTCCTCACATACTCTATTTCTGTAAATTCCCGCTTTGCTCTCGGTCCGCCTCACTGCCCCTTCATTCACCTCGCTTACCCCCTCAGTTTGCCCCTTCCCCTGCTGCTAACGGCCACTGATTTTGTGTCGGTGTGTGTGTGCTGTGTGACGATGTGTCTGCCTCAGTCTGTGTGTATTTGTGGCCTGATTAAATGAGCAGCATGTGGTCTCTGGGCATCCACTACGCCGCCAGGCTAACACTAACAGGACGCACTTAATTTTTTATGTCTGGGAGCATCCAGGCAGCCACAAAAGCCCTCTCACTCGTTCTCGCGCTCTCTCTTTTTTTTGCGCACACACATAACACGCGTAAGCTAGATAAGTGATTTGTGTGGAATAAACAGGTCACGAGGGAGCTCTTAGCTGCTAACGTTTTATCACGTTGCAAGAACAACGATGATAGTAGATTTTGAGTGGGCTTTTATAAACTGTGTGTATGTGTGTGTTTTGACGTGTGCGTGCGTGTGTGTGTGTGTGTGCATGGGCTAAATGACTGAAATGAATTTGGAAGGCATGTGTATGAGTGGGCTGATTTTAGGGATTCTGGCTCTAAAACAATCTCGAATTCTGCACTCATCCGTCCTGCTGTGCGTCTATCCCCCTCTCCTTTTCCATCTCTTCCTCCTCCTCTCACGTCTGGCTTCTCTACTCTATCTGCCAGGCAGCCTCCCCTCTACTGTCTGTCTCTCTCTCTCTCTCTCTCTCTCTCTCTCTCTCTCTCTCTCTCTCTCTCTCTCCCCCTCTTTCTTTGTTCTAGCCAATCGGAACGCTCTAGTCTTCCCACTGCTTGCCACTCAGTGCCTTGTTTCCAGGACGACAGAAAGGCATGAGATCCACTTTAGTTCAGGATTTTCAACTTGCAGATGATTCTGTGCCCAGACGGAAAACAGGTTGTGCCCCGCAGAGCCCCAAACCCGATACTCGCATCCATTTCCTCAATCATATTTAGGCTTGTTTTATAATATTTTTAAGTGTCTCTAATACCACAAGAATCGTTCAGCTTTCATGTGCGATTGTGTGTCTGTTTCTTGTCTTGTCTTTTTTTTTTTTCTTTTTTTCATTTTCCGTCAGTCAACTGCTCCTCCCCTTTATTAAACCAACCTTTTTCTACGGTACATTACAGTAGAATACAGTATATATAGACACAGACTGTGACTTTAATAGAGGAGACTAAAGCTTGTCACTTTTTTTTTGTCCCATAGCAGTTTCAATAGAGCAGAACTACAAAAAGCATCAAACGGTTGTAAATCTGGAACTTTCGAGGTGCCATTCGTATCACTTCCTGTTGGATTCATTGCACATTTCATAAAAGGAAGAAAGGTCTGATATCTTGAGTCCAGTTTTTTACATTTAAAACCCTTAAAATGTTACAGCATGGTTGTTAAAGTTGCGGCATTCTGTGTCTAACATCATACAATAGTACATTTATTTGAATGTAACATAAAGTAAAAACTATACACGCTTTATTATACTACACCGGCAACTTACAATTGCATTATAATCAGACGGTTAGATTAATCCAGATAAAAGATTTGACTTTTTTTCCCCCTCGTGTCAGGATGATTAACTGAGTCAATATTCAGTTTATTTTATGTACATTCTGATTGCTTATAAATATCTCGTTATACGTTCTTTACTAAAATTCGCTTGCCTTCAGAGAGCAATCATGGAGTAGAGTAGATTTAGCTAAGACTGACATAATGAAAGATTTGTAGTAAATTTAAGAAACCCCTGACAGGACTCACAAACTTTTGATCAATAGGCTGTGGATCGCATGTAACTGGCATGTCAAATATTTTCGAAGGTTTAGTGTGTTTATTCACAATCTGCACTTGAAACAAAGTCATTAAACTGAATGGAAATCTGCTTGTAATCCCAGCCAATGGAAAGCTTTCCTCAACTATTGTTTTTGCTCTGGTGTGCAGTTGTGGAGGAATCCTGAACTCTTGCACCAGTAATCTCGTGTTCCCCCTCTCTCTTTTCCTGCCTACTTCCTTTTTCTGACACTCTCTTTATCACCATCTCTCCTCCTCCTCCTCTTCCACTATCTGCGCTGTGGTGCTTGAATTTCAACTCCTTTTTTTTTTTTTTCTTCCTCCACCAAGCTGTAGGAGGGTGTCTTCGTCTGTCTGCGTGTGTGGGGGGGGGGATTTATATATTTTTCTTTTCTTTTGCAACTACGCAGTTTCCTTACTCGAACTCCAAGATGAATATAAATTAGCAGTTTTAAAGTAACAGAAGGTGAAATCTGCTTATATAAAGCATATTTTGTTTCAGATTTATGACATTTTTCTCTGCATTTGTTTCCAGGTCTGCGATGGTCGATGGCATCATGATCCTCCTGCTTGTAGCCTTAGTGGTTTTACCAGCTGCCGGCGTGGAAGGTAAAAGTTGGCACAGATATTTGTCTAGTCATAACCACATGTGCAGGAGGATAAGGGAATCTCTGAGAGGTCTTTTATAGACTAGTGTGTTTGTAAGAGTGAGCGAGAGATAGTTGCATCCTCCTTGCTCAAGGACACACCGACTGTGTGTCAACTTCTTTGTGATTGCTTCACTGATTTCCTTTCAGAGCTAGAATAATGACCGAGCATTTAAGACTCTCTCTGTCTCTCTCTCTTCCTTCTCTCCGTTTACTTATAATGTATTAACCAATCCACAATGGAGATGATGTGCAAAAGCCTAGTGTAATGAATCCCAAACTCTGTGTCCTTCTTTCGACTTTCCTTCTTGTATTTCTCTGCTGCTTTGCATAGCATACTTTAGTAACCTCTGAAGTAGTATTTGACATTGCCGGCTCTCTGCGTCGCAGTAGTACTGCGGATAAAAGAGAGGAAGAATGATTCACTCACCCGTGTGTGTGTGTGTGTGTCCGTGTAGATAAAGCAACGGTGAATGACTTTGAGTGCGTGTGCGAGGGGCAGTCATGTGGCAGCAACGGCC
This sequence comes from Silurus aristotelis, assembly GCF_946808225.1. Classification (NCBI taxonomy): domain Eukaryota; kingdom Metazoa; phylum Chordata; class Actinopteri; order Siluriformes; family Siluridae; genus Silurus; species Silurus aristotelis. The sequence continues at coordinate 27,452,055 of NC_139576.1, read as the reverse complement.
GCTGCTTTGGCCAGCAGTGCTTCTCTTCAGTCTCCATCCGGAACGGGACGGCCCTGCGACAGAAGGGGTGCATTGTGGGTACGGAGGAAGAGGCAGTACAGTGCGGAAGCTCCCCACTGGAGTCTGGCATCATGATGCAGTGCTGCAAGGGAACACTGTGCAACAGCAACCTAACTGTGGAGTTGCCAAGCTCAGGTGAGTTTCCTGATATAAAGCGTTATTAAAACTATCCGCAGTTATACAAAAGCTTTTTAGGAAATCCGTGTACATGATATGCACAGGTCAGTGACATAGTTCCTGGTTAGCATTCTCAAAAAAATATAAACATTGAAACTGTGTTTTATTGATTTCCTTTAAAGACAAATAAAATGGCACAATAAAAACGAACCAACTGAACTGAATTGCTACAAATTAGGACCTGCATACAAAATATAGACAACGTGACCATAAGATATTAATCCATTCCATCCATTTATTCCGCATTTGCTGTTATAAAAACCTTTCTGCTGGGAAGAAGTTCCACTAGATTTTAGTGCGGTTCTGGAGATTTGTGCTCAGTCAGCTACCAGGGTGTTAGAAATATCAGGCACTGATGAAGAGTGATGATGCCTGGGAAGCAGTCAGCGTTCCAATTGATCCCAAAGGTGTTTAATAGGGTTGAGGTCAGAACTATATTATAGTGGGCCAATTAAGATCTTCCACTCTAACTAATGTACACCATATCTTCATGAAGCCGTCTTTATGCTAGATCAGGTTATGGAGACTAGGATAAATTCATCTAGACCAGCCTATACACGAACGGATAAATTAGTCGATATCTGGTTAATAAGACCAGCATAAATTACTCTCGACCTCTTACTCTACAGGCCAGGACAAGCTAGTACAAGCAGGATATTCTAAGCTGAATAAGACTAGCATATACTGGCAGGATATGCAGACTTTTTTATCTATTTGTTTCCTTTCCAGATAAGGATTCAAGGCAGCATGAATGTGTGTGTGAGGAAGCGGAGTGTGCGACTGGAGGGCGGTGTGTAGGAGAGCAGTGTTTCTCCTCCGTCACAGTCACCAACGGACACCTGCAACACAGAAAAGGATGTTTCTCTGCCTCACAGAGGGGCGCAGCTAACTGTGACACCCCAAACTCACCTGATAGCATCATTAATTGTTGCACAGGCCACCTGTGTAACGCCAACATTACAGCAGAACCACCATCTAGAGGTAAGTGGGATTAGTTTTACTTATTGATGTTTAGCTGGATGTCAGTCATAAGCTTTAACGGTTATCACTTAACACCCGGATGCATGCGTTTGTAGGAAAACAATCAATGGAGTGGAGAAATGCAGAAATACTGTTACCATCCTGATTTTTTCCATAATGTCTGAGATTTGTTTATTGTTGTTTGTACTGTAGCACAGCAATTTGAAAGCGTAATTAATTTTTTTTTAATAATTAAAGAATTATATATTTTATCTGTAGATTAATTTCCTGTCATACTACATCTATGGGGAAAAAGTGCTTGAAGTGAGAACTCGTTCCAAACGTCATTTTCTCTTCACTACTATTCAGCATCATCAATAATCACATGCTGATTTTCTGTCACGTCGTTAAAGAAAACCGCTCTGGAGTTTAATTGTAATGTCATTTATATTCAGCTGTATTTTTTTTGCTAATGTTCTTCGTCCTCATCCTCCCCCTGAATAGACGCAGAAACAAAACTGCAACCGAAAGAGCACGAATGCGTGTGCGAGGGCCGTTCTTGCGTGTCAGGGGAGCGGTGTATAGGACAGCAGTGTTTCTCGTCTCTGACCGTGAGCGATGGAGTGGTGGTCCATCAGAAGGGCTGCTTCACCGTGTACGAGCAGGGTCGCATGACCTGCAAAACTCCACCCTCACCTGACCAGATTGTCGAGTGCTGCCAGGCACGCCTGTGTAATATGAACCTCAGCGTGGCTCTGCCTGTCCGAGGTAACGCGCGCGCACACACACACACACACACACACACACACACACACACACACACACACACACACACACACACACACACACACAATACATACCGTACAACATTCCGAAGAGTCTGGTGTGGGACTAATAGGATACTATACCATAACTGATAACAGGAATTAGATGTCGATTTAATTGTAATGCAACTTTAATCAGATGAAAACCATGGAATATCGCTGAAATGGCCAATAAATGTTGTCTCAGAGCATTACAATCTATGGGATAATATATGAAAATAATCTATGGATGGTAACCGTGACGACTCCACCTCGTATCTCCTGCAAATGTCGGTTCCTCAAAAAGTCTGATAATCCACTCTTGTGAAATCTTTACCTGACCGTTCAGACATTTTGAAACAAAATGTCGCCACCATCCTGCTTGTAAGCGTGCACTGTGTGTCTCCTCACACCTTCACACACATGCTGTTTTTTATTTTTATTACACCCACTCTGACCACCAACACGGTCACCGAAACCCCTTCTGTTGTATTAAAGCTTGGCGTCCTCACTGGAGCAGGAGAAGTGCAGCAGGTGCTGGGGCGTGTTTCTATGTGAATCCTGGATTACAGGCCCTGAATGCCCTTCACCTCTCCTTTCTCCTCTCTGAGATTCCTTTTACATCATCTTCATTGTGGGATGAGATTCTAGCAACGGTTCTCAAATCCCAGTCGCCTGATCAGAAGCCTGTCCCGTCGTCCGTTTTTTTTATTAGATTTTTTTTTTAAACGAAGCTCAGGCTGACACGTTTCTGCTCGACACAGCAGGACATGAAATTATCTGCCATTATCGCACATGGCGCCTCCGAATTCGGTCTTTTTGGTTTTTCAGCTTTACATATCACACAATAAACACGGGAAATGGTCCAGCTGTGAAAGGGAAGCTCCTGGAAAGCAACTTTTTTCACTTCAGTGACCCCCCTTATTTTTATAAAAATAGAGAGGGAGGGATTTTTCTAAACTTGTGTTTGTATCACAGAATTAATTTACATATTCATTGAAACCAAAGGATTTAATTTAAGAGTTTTATCATCAGCGTAAATGTTTATTAGAAATTTTTTGGTTTAGAAGCTTACGTTTCAGCATAAATTTATAATCGTAATCATCTGATTCTTATCTGAATCTTATTTACAGAATATATATATATATATATATATATATATATATATATATATATATATATATATATATATATATATATATATATATATATATATATATATATATATATATATATACACACACACACACACACACACACACACACACCATTTTAAGCATTGAGTTTAATTTCTGGTTAGGAATACAATTTTAGGACATGCAAAGTCAAGTAGGACATAGAATCTTAAATTGTTTGTATGAGAATTTGTTTACACTTTAATGCAAACGTTTTGTTAAACGGTTCTGTTATGAAAAAGATTCTACCTCATGTAGCACCTCACATGTGGCCCAATGCAATATATATAATGTATAATCTGTTATCAAATTCCCATTTCTGCATGCGCACACAAGGTCTCAACGCTCTTGCCAGCAGGCGTCTTTGGTTGTAAGTGTTGTGATCTTTTTGAGAAAGAAAAAAAACAGGTTTTGCAGGAGTTCTTTTTTTCTTCTTTAGCTTGTTGACCTTTGAGATAGAGCCTATTGTCTGTCACACGTCAGAAATCGCGGCAGACGAGGATTTATCAGATCTGTTGGGATAGAAGGAAATGCTTTCTTGTCTTAACTTGGCATTCCTCTCTTGGAGGAATGAAAAGGGGAATTATGTGAGAGGAATTATGATGCGTTTTTAAATTCTAGGCTTGTCTCTGTGTGTGTGTGTGTGTGTGTGTGTGTGTGCGCGCATGCCTGTCTGTGCATGTCTTAATCTGCATACATGTTTTCGTTTGTGTGAGAGAGATGGAGCAAGATTTTAATCAGACTGCTGGATTCCTCCCCGTGTACCATATGAAGAAAAAAAAAGTCTTGAGTGCAAGTGAGCAGAAAATGGCGTCTTTGTCTGGAGTACAGCCCTCGCTCCTGCAGTCTCGCACGGGAGCGTGTGGGTGGTTATGCTATGTGGAGCTGCTAGCTGTGTGCTGTAGTTCAAGACCATCGCAAGCCCCTTTTTTGGCCCACCTTTAGCCTGGGTTTAACCCATTTTAACATCGCCCACTTGATGGCAAATGCACAAATCACAAATGAAACCCACTCTGTGCCGTCCGGTTCTAATGTTCCTGACCGAGGAGAAACCTGGAAGTCCTCGACCCCTGAATGCATACGTGCACAGGATTTAAACCTTTTTCCAGGTTACTTTCCAAATACTCTTTTACCTTTCAACCATCTGCGACTGCTCCGATTTCCTTTGAAATTCTGTAGCATCATTACAACAGGTTATTGTGCAAATTCAATCATTTTATGGTGGAGAGTTTTGTACATTTTTGCCACGTTTTTGTTAATGAAAAACAGAAATGCAGTTCTTTTTTATTCCAGCTAAATGTTGGAAACGTCTTAAGTATTATAAGGAAGCTTTAAGATAGGAAGTAGGAAGTCAGAAAATATTGCTAGCAGCATTTCTGCTTTGTCTGAATTAGCTGCAATACATAGTGAGTTGGTGTTTGTATTGATTTTCAAACATCATAGTTGCATAAATTAAACTGCAATCTGATTAAAAGGCATAAAACACATGCGGTGTTTCTTGCTCCTACTTACATATTGTGGGTGTTGAATCTTCATCGCAAATAACGTCTCAAATGGTGTCTGTTCTTAAAAAAGGAGAGAAGCTTGTAGGCTTTAATGGAGATAAGGATTTATTTTAATCCTCGAATGAACGACGTTGTCTCGGCATTGCTGGTAAATACTTATTAAAAATGATCCTTTGCATTCCGAAGTTGCTAAAAACACTTGCTAAATGCTAACTTTATAAGACACAGCTGTCCGATAAATGCGGTAAATTTAAGTGTAAAATGTGAATATATGAAGGATATGAGTCATTAAAATTAGATACTGTTTATGCTAGGTTAAGAAAGTAAACAGTACGACACTTATCTGCTAAACTCATGATTTCTGATTTAAATAGTTTATGGATTCTTTATATATATATATATATATATATATATATATATATATATATATATATATATATATATATATATATATATATATATATATACATATATATATATACATATATATATATATATATATATATATATATACATATATATATATATATATATATATATATATATATATATATATATATATATATATATATATATATATCTTTGGATCCGTTGCTGCAATTTCCCGAGGCATCTCAACCAGCTATACATCTTTGTTATATTCCAGTCGAAATTTCTGTCAATTCCCACCCCCATATATACACTTGTCACTAGCTAGTCTGGCTAGTCACTGCAGAAATGGAAAGCTAGCATGGATGTTTCTTTTCCTGAGAATGAATCCTGAACTGTCTTTTGCACCTCTTTCCAAAGTGCTTTCTTGGCTTTCTGAAAAACTGTCACTCAACCCACTGTGAGCCTCACTTTAGAACCCATTTAGAACCCTTTCTAAGCCTACTTTTAGCCTGAGTGTAACTCTACATAGACTTTCACAGGTCTCTTGATTGTTTTTTTTTGTAACCTTCACTTATCTTTTTTCACACCACAGCCCAAAATTCTGTCTACCATTAGCTCGATCGGCCTACTGTCCATTCGCGGACGTCCTCCGGCTAGCACTGTTTGCTCTCCCACTGTGTAGGCGCCTCTGAGCAGGATAGAGATGCACTTGTGTGTGTGTGTGTGAGTGTGTGTGTGTTGCGATGTAAGCCATGGTCTTTATGGTCCAGGCAGGTTGGGTGCAGGGAGACCGAGTGTGGGCTTTCAGCATGCCTAATTATTAAAGCCTCTCCCTGCAGAAGCCCAGTCTGAACTGCAGCTCTTTTGTGTGTGTGTGTTAGTGTGTGTGTTAGCTGTCTCAGGCAATGGGGCACACCTGGGTAAATGGAGTTAAAACAGTCCTTTGTGTTGAAAATGAATAGAAAGAATTCATGAACAGTTGAACCGACTTGCACTGAGTGAATAATTTACACTTCTGCGCTCTTACGCAATAAGACAATCTCGACCAAATGTTCAAGCCTTTTAGTTCCAATAAGGGAAAAACACACACACACACACACACACACACACACACACACACACACACACACACACACACACACACACATATATATAGTATTGTAATACAATTCTGCTTCATAATCTCTCTTGCTCTTTCGCAGTGGTCGAGGGCCCTCACTATAGTGTTACAACATTGGCCATCGTAATTGTGGCTCCGGTGATTGTCCTCATTATACTTTCAATGGTGGCCATCTTGATTTTCCGGCGAATCCACCGTAACCAGATGGAGCGACTGACGGCCCGCGATGCCGAGTACGGCACCATCGATGGACTCATCGCATCCAACGTCGGTGAAAACACGCTCGCGGTAAGACTCTCTTGCCCTATACGTAATTAGTGTCTTCCATAATAGCATCTCTGTTCGGTCAGAATGTTCACTTTATTAATAAAATTTAGTGTTTTAAGTGTCTTTGATCTTTTTTTCGATATGCTGATTCAGAGGAGTGCTTTATATATTTTCTATATAAGTTTATTTTGTGTTATCTTTAGCTATGCTATTTTTATGATACGCTTACCAACTTCATCAGCTTACGTTTGATACAAAATTAAATTGCACCTACAGTGTTGTTGACTGTGTTTCCTGAGTTGCTCGTGTTGGATCTCTATCAAACTGCATTCACAGAGCCTCGCGGAGTGCTTAGCAACCGAACTGAACTATGCGGCGACTCGATGTTTGCTTGAGCATAATTAAAAAGTACTTTTCAGTTCAGGAAAAGAGGGGCAGAGATGATATTAGAAACAGCTGAAGAGGCTCTTGGAGGAAACACATGGTTTGGGCTGTCTTTTGTTTTAAAGTGGGATGGGCCCTTTATTTATTTATTTATTGAGTTATTCATTTATCCATTTTTTTGTTTATTTATTGAGGAGGAAAAAAATGCCATACAGCCACAGAACTACAGAACGTCCAAGGCCTGTCTTCCGAACATAGAGTCTCTCTCTCTCTCTCTCTCTCTCTCTCTCTCTCTCTCTCATTTTTTTTTTCTCTCTATTTTGTATGTATTCCAGATCACTATTTAATGCTGCAGGGTTTTACTTTTTGTGCTCTCACGCATATATTCCCCTGTTCAAATTGTCTTCATCAGGCAGATGTGTTTATCTCTGGTTGCTGCTTTGGATTACATCCTCTTTCCCCCGTATTTTCTTTGGATGTGCTTCTTTTTTTTTTTTTAATAGTGAGTGAACTCAAGTCTGCTTGGTTGCTCAATGTCGCCATCTGGTGGTGTTATGACTCTACATTACAAACCAGGCCACAGACAATGTGTTTAAACTGAGTCTGGAAGGAGGATTAGGAACGGGATAAGTGCTGGCACCAGTAAAGCTTCTGATTGTGGAAAGTCAAACCGGGTCCGACTCAGTGAGATTTCTTTTCAAGAGCGAAACATACGAGATGTGTTTGGGCTTTAACGATGGATGCTTTAGCGGTTCTGTTTGTAGTAAATATGATTCTTAATGAGTTTTAAATAATTCCACAGTCGATATGGTTTCTGGACAGCACATTTGCGATGAAATCGTCCAGAAAGCAATTTTTTTTTTTTTTATCTTCTTCTACTTCTTCTTTCGGCTTCTCCCATTAGGGGTCGCCACGGCGGGTCTCCATACCCCTCTGTCCTCTACATCTGCTATTATCCGTTTACAGAATAATTATGATTGGTTGAAGTGGTCCAGGCCATTGGCGTTCAATGTAAGGGTTCAAGAAAGCAAACGGGTGTGTGAAACATAAATGTGATTTCGGATGTAGCTCTGTAGGAAGCACACAAGCTTTAGAATTCTGCGGGTTACAATGTCCCACTTTTCATGTATACAATCCTGTCACCTAACTTTTTAATACTGTGTGACGAGGTTTTTTTTATTTTGAGGAAGATAAACCATGGACTAAAGAAAGTTCACTGTATAGTTGGCTTTTTGCAGTCAGTGTTTCTTGGCCTCATTTATCAGGTTCTAAAAGCAGGTTAAAGCTCTGAGCCTGAAACTAGTGTATTTTTTATTTTATTTTTGTATTTTTTTTTTATAATTGTCCACCAGAGGGCTGCCCTATTCTTATGCATTACAGACCGTCTAACCATTTAGCTGACTCAGCATGAACATTTATAGATCTCTCTGTCTCTGCAGGATCTGTTGGACCACTCATGCACATCAGGCAGCGGTTCAGGACTGCCTTTCCTGGTACAGAGAACAGTCGCCAGACAGATTACTCTGAACGAGTGTGTGGGTGTGTATCTAATCTTCTCCTCTCCTTAGAAAATGTCTAGGTTTTTTTTCTGCATCAGTGTGTTTACCAAAGACATACACATCTGTTATTTGAGCTCTTTAGAGATTCTGTCACTCCCTTCTTTTTTTTTTTTTTTTTTTTTTTTTTAATTTAGAGAAGACTAAACCGATTCATTTAGTTTTCTCCGAAAATGAAAAAGACAGCTGCGGGGTGCGTGGGTACCGATTAGATTAATGTGTTTAATCCAGCGTGTCTGTTTGATCCCCAGAGGCAGTAAATATCAAAGTCTTGGTGTTAATCTGTATGAGGCAGTGTTTTTCTCCGTCTTCCTCCAGACGACTATGAGGCTACATACCTTCTTTTTTTTTTTCCACTGACGTGGTTGGATAAAGACATGAAGGCCTGAGCAGCTTACTGATAAAGACTGTCTTCTGTTAAAGGGCTGAGGAACTAATCTTAAGATTTAATATATAAAATGTTTTGTAATATATATATATATATATATATATATATATATATATATATATATATATATATATATATATATATATATATATAAATATATGAGTGTGCGTGTGTGTGTGTACGTTTTTTAACAACGTACACACACAGCACACTCTGTTTTACACACAGCAGTATTTTTGTGGAAATCTTTATATTAGGATAATAGTGGGTTTATTCCTAGAAATCTTGCCATTTGTATATGTTTAGTTTGTGTGAGTTTGCATCCGTATTTCTGAACCTTTTTCAAGAAGATTTTAGAAACAAGACCGATTTGAATTCTATAGAACCCATTATGCAAAATAACAAAAGTAATACTTAATAACTAAAGACATACACATACTAACTAGTGTTGTTAGCTTGTAAAAGCCAGTGCATACTCATACATACATGTAGTTTATATAAAACATGTTCCAGTAGTAGAATTGAATGGGGAATTGAAAATTATAGCTAAGAAAGTGGGATATTCTGGATAGTCTGGTTTTGAGTCACTTGAGTCGCTCCTATTTGGAAGAAAGGTAAATATTATAAGGAGCTAAACATTTTGAACTATGATCCAGGAACAAAAGTCCGATCCCCAATTTTCCATTCCAGTAGAAATGTGGCTAAAGTTCCTGATTTTCCTCCAAATCGTTTCCTGTGGAGGAAGTGCACATATAGAAACCACATCCCTTCTGGCTTCAGCACCTCCAGCTATGAATTCAAAATATGTGTTTGTGTGTGGTCTCTCAGGGAAAGGGCGTTATGGAGAGGTGTGGAGAGGTCAGTGGCAGGGTGAAAACGTGGCTGTGAAAATCTTCTCCTCCCGAGATGAGAAGTCCTGGTTCCGTGAGACTGAGATTTACAACACTGTGCTGCTAAGGCATGAGAACATTCTGGGTATGTCCACCCTTCTGTTTTACCGTCTGCCTTAGGATTAAACACATTACTTAATAAGAATGTTAACTCGTTCTTGAAGGTAAAATGAGTACATTGTCGTTTCGTTCCCTCTTCTAACAGGCTTTATTGCATCCGACATGACGTCTCGCAACTCAAGCACTCAGCTATGGCTGATTACACATTACCACGAGATGGGCTCACTGTATGACTATCTGCAGCTCAGCACGCTTGATGCTCCGGCCTGCCTGAGGATGGCGCTGTCCATCGCCAGCGGTCTGGCACACTTGCACGTAGAGATCTTCGGCACGCAGGGCAAGCCAGCCATAGCTCACCGAGACCTGAAGAGCAAGAACATCTTGGTGAATAAGAACGGCCATTGTTGCATCGCTGACCTTGGTAAGGAAACATAAAACATTTCAGCGTTTGCACATTATCACTTTTACTACCATTAATAATAATAATGGTGTCTTTTATTATATGCCCCACGTAATCCAGCACAATCACTAATATAGCCCAATATCTTTGTATTGTGCATAAAGAAATAAATGTAACAGTAATTTACAATATAATCATTATATAAGCAAAATGTTTGATAGGGAAGCACCAAAGAAAACTTACTAATCTGAGAAAGTCGAGCTTTCTTCTAGTGCAAGGAAAGAAAAAGTATGCAATAAGCCCTGCAACTTCATAGTCACTTTATGATTGTCATTAATGAAGTGTTTTATTTTCCCCCTTCTCAATTTATTAGCAGCATTTGCCATGCTGACCTGCTAATAATAGCGGAGCAGTGCGATGTCTCTGCAGAGCACTTTGTCCGTCTTCTAAAAACTCCTACTATAATGTTGTGAGGCTCTTCCGGCTCACCAGAACATCAGGTGGCCATTAGGCTCAGAACATTCAGCCCAGCTTCACTCGGAAGCCTTAATGAAAAATCCATTAAAGTGTATATCATGCTGTGAATACTGGGAAGCCTTGCCTCACTGAGGTCAGGGATGGGATGGAGGGGGTTCTGTGAGTTTTTTGGTAAACAACTTTTTTTCGTAAACACTTTAAAGCATGTGAAAAAAATGAGGCACATTACGCATCAAGACAAGTTTCTTTTTTGATATTGTTTTCATGGAAATGGTAAGAGAAAATATGCTATGTTTGTATTTGAGTAAATGTAATGGGTTTTTTTGAAGCACAGGTTCTGTGTTATGTTGGGTGTTGCTTCTGCTCACTATTGTTTATTTTTTTTCATTACAATTCTGTCTTTTGTTATTTCTGCCTGTCTTGCCCTCTGTCCACAAGAGGGCAACGTGTATTTTTTCTAAAATAGTGATCTTTTTTCCCTCCACAAATGACTAATTTTGGTCTCCGAATGCCTCTAAAATAATATGATATACAAACATGTGTCCATCTTAACCTGCACAATCCTCTTTAAATGTTAATTGTGTGTGTTTTTTTACCCCTAAGGCCTGGCTGTGATGCATTACCAGGACACAAATGAGCTGGATGTAGGGAATAATCCTAAAGTGGGCACCAAACGGTACATGGCCCCCGAGGTGCTGGATGACTCCATTCAAGTGGACTGCTTTGAGTCATACAAACGAGTGGACATCTGGGCTTTTGGCCTTGTGCTTTGGGAGATCGCCAGACGCACAGTCAGCAATGGTCAGTCAGGTTTTACCAGCGATGCTGCCTTTTTTTTTGCTTTAATTACTTTTTTTTTTACTTTATCACTTTGGCCTTTTCAATAAAAGAGAGAGATTGTTTTTTTTTTTTGTCTTAAAGCAAAGACACAATTACCCAGGTAGTAGCAAGCCTGACACGATTTCTAACTAAAATCATGAATTATTAGTCTTTGGAGTTGGCGCTAGCCAGCAGAAGCTACCGTTACTGGGTTTCTAAAGTTTTTTTTTATCTCATCATAAATTTTATGATCATAATCCACAGTGTTAACGCAAGTTAGCTCGGTATAGAAGTTCATATGAGAGGATTTTTTTAAAAAGAGTTTTTCACTTCCGTAGTCATCAACATGAACATTAGCTTTAAAGTGCATTTAACTAAAAATGTATTATATATTCATTATTATAAAGTTAATGTTTTATAATAGTGAAAACCTTTATTATCTTAAATGCTGAAATTTGCTACCAAACAAGCAAAATTGATATGAAACCTACGATTTTACTCGTATACTTATATAATTGCACATTTCTACGATTGTCACTGTTATTATTAGTTAGCTAACCTCAAGATTAGCATAAATCAGGGAATTAAAGATAAAATAATCTGACCGCAAACTCATAATCATAAAGTTTAGTGTTAACACTAATTAGGTAGTGGAATGAAACAATTAGATTAGATTTTTTTTTTTTTTTTTACTCAAAATCATGAATTATCAAAGTCTTTGAAATTATGACTGGTAATGGTCTTATTATTCTGCTAGTAATAATAATAAACTTTTAGCATTGAATGTTAAAATTAGCTAGCTACTTAAAAAGGCTAAATTGACCAATTTTAAGTTATAATCATTTAATGCTAGCTAGGTAATATTAGCTACCCTGTCTGGTGTACAGGCCAAATTTCTATCACATAATCATCAATCTGGACACTCTTTAAAGGCAACACTAATCAGCTAGTTAAATGCGCTAATCTGACAGGATTTCTGACAGGATGCTTATCTCATAATCCTAAATTGCCACAATCTTCAATGTTTCCACTAGCTAGCTAGTTAACATGGTCTAACCTGAAAGGATTTCTGTCATTGTTATTTGAACTCTTAACAACAGACTTTTATAATCCTAAATATTGAAATGCGCTAGCTACTAAGCAAGCGAAACTGGCCATATTTCATACATTTCCACAATCTGGCTGGCTAATTAAAATGAGCTTTTGCTGACCATGTTTCCTACAGGATTTTTAACTTCTCATCATAACATTTCTTTCATTTTATGATTAATGATAGCTAGTTATTTGATATGAGCAAGAATAGATGGATTTAGTTTTTTCATAATCAAGCATGTTTAAAATTTTCAATTTTAAGTTTTAATACCAGACAGCTAGTTAACATGGGATATCTTAAGGATTCCTGGCAGTATAAAATTAAAGTTAATTAAGTTACTTGTTTACTGAAATGTATATCCTTCTATAGTTATCAAACTGCACCATGTTTGGAAAGTTTGTATGTCTACAGACAGAAATAGTCTAAAAAAACAGTCTGGAATGCTGGTGGTGGTTTTCATTGGTATATTTGTGCAAGCTAGTCATAAGTGATTTACAGTTCCCCTGTGGGCAAAGACCAGAACAGGTGGATGTTGTTTATTGCAGAAAACCTTTTTTTTTTTTTTTTTTTTTCTTTACAGGCTTATAGAGACTATTAGATTTTCTTTAGAAATGCAAATCTATTTTTCAAATAGCTCTTGGCTAAATGCATCTGTTTGATCCCCAGGATATATTTTGTGTTGGTCCCAAGAAAAAGAAAAAATCCAAACTATTTGGTGGATTGGTTTGTGAAAAATGTGTCAGTGTGCAGTATATCACAGTTGTAAAATGCTACGCAGAGATATTTAATCGAGCTGTATTTATAGAGGTCATGCTAAGCTTGGAATGCAACGTACACTTAAGCAGGAGATTAGAAATTCTTTTTAGAAATGGAAACTGACTGATATATTTATAATTTTATGTTAATGTTAAAATAAAGCTGGCGCTTTCATGTATGGCATTACTTTAATGCTTTAATGGTTTTTGTTAATCACTGGTATTCTGTGCTTCGCTAAATGTTTTTGGGACCTCATGGACTTTAGGATGGATCTGAAATACTTCATCTGAAATGTAGATGATGGATGAGTGTGAGACTGATGCAGAGAATGTGTGAGTGTGGGAATGTAGAAGGGAATGTGGGTGTGTGTATGAGTGTACTATATCAGCATGAGTATCAAGCGCTATTAATGGCTGAAGACTGAAAATATTGTAGTCATGTGACAGTCGTGTCATCACCAAGGTTTGGGGCTCAGTGTCTGAAATGGACGACGATTTATCTCCTGTGCACAGCTTTAGACTGCTATTAATAGAGTCCATCAGCATTGAAGTGAGACCTGGGGCTAATTTCCATTGTATAATCCACCTGCATAAGTCATTAGACAAATTAGCACAACTGTGGTAATTACACCACTGGTTAATATGGAGATCTGAGAAGTATAATGTTTCACTTAAAAATATATATAAAAAAATTTTTTTTATTTCTATGCAGGTATTGTAGAAGACTACAAACCCCCCTTCCATGACGTAGTGCCTAGCGACCCAAGCTTCGAGGACATGAAAAAGGTGGTGTGTATAGACCAACAAAGACCCAACATCCCCAACAGATGGTTCTCGGATTCTGTGAGTATACATTTGAATCTCTCAATTAAAAGTTACAAATTTAATTACAACATGAATATTCATATTTAGAATGTTGTGTATATACTTGAAAAAGTTTCATTCACTTCACTGTAATCACTTTAAAACTGTTATAAAACTATCATTCATATTTATTTATTTAACAAATCTGAGTCAACTCGATACCTTGGGAGGGAAAAAAAACCAACTATATGTGTTCCATTTTAATGGCCATAATGAGATTTCTATTGTTTTAAAGGGAACCTCTATTAATCTTTAAGAATCTCTACATAGTGGCATGTTAAGTCTAGTGGATACTATTAAGGATCAATTGAACACCCTGTAGATCCCGTTAATATTTATCTATCTTAGATATTTCTACAATGTTTATTTTTAAACATAACATTAATTTTGAAATCAACTCAACCTGAGGCGGCTCACTGCTCTGAAATAACTGTTGTTTCGTTTGCTTTGTTGTTTGATTTCTTAATATTTCTGTATTTCAGACTTTAACGGCCATCGCCAAACTCATGAAAGAGTGTTGGTACCAGAACCCGTCGGCGAGGCTCACCGCTTTGCGCATCAAAAAGACTCTGACAAAAATCGACAACTCTCTGGACAAAATTAAAGCGGACATTTGAACTCTTTTCATATAGAAGATAGTCGAAGGCCTTTATAATGTCCAGCGGAAGACTCGTTTGGAGAAAAAAATTAAAAATTAAACAAAAAGGGACCGCACGGGCACCGTGCTCTCTTAGAGGCACAATGTATTTATTTAAAAACGTACAGTGGGACACGTTTTGGCATCCAAAGATGGCACAGTGGGCATTTCAAAAAAGACTTCAGATCTGACCTAGCTTTCACAGAGACTGTTATTGTAGCAAGACCCGGAAAAGAGGAAGTCGCTTTAGAGCTCCAGTTTACTTCTAACGCAGCTTTGATTTTTAGAACTGTCTGGAAATGACGTCTTTCGTTTAGCAATATTGTCCGTGCTTCTTTTTGATTAATTGCACTGGCAGTCGCTGGCATTCCTTACTTGCACTGTTACGGAAGAATTTGGAGGGAAAAAGACGACGATTTGCCAAAAAAAAAAAAAAAAAAAAAAGCTGTATTTTATATTCCACTAGCATCATATCCTTATCCATTATCAACCACAGGAATAACGCAAGCAACTTTTAGTTTTATGTTAGTCTTTTTTGTTGTTGTTGTTTACTTTTGCACTGCCGTTTACAGTATAACAATCAAAAAAAGAGCATCCCTGCCTCCATTCATGTCACCCGAGCTGTAATTTATTTTACTTTTACTTTTATGAACCTTACAATAGCCACTCTGTTACTGTTTTGCCCAAGATGTTTGTGTCATTGATTTATTTTATAATCTTTTTTTTTTTTTGTATTATTGAGCATTTAGCTATTTACCTTTATTTGTTTCAGAAGCTTTATTGAGTATAGATGCTAAAGTAAATTAAAAAAAAAAGAGTTAACTCAAATATTAGGCAATGCCTGTAAACTGTTTATATATGGATATGTGCACTGGCCACACAAATTAAGTAAAAAAAAAATGGTTTGTTTTATTTCTTATTTAAATATACAATTTAACTGTAGCAATTAGGTATAGATTTCACCCTAACTGTATTTTTATGAAGTAAAAATTAGCAGATTTCATCATAAAAGTTTGACTGTTTTGACATATTTCATAAAAGAAATTAAATAAAAATGCTACAGATTAGCTACAGACTCCAGAATAGCTACAGAGCTACAGATCTCATAATTAGTATCAAGTACATCATAGTTTTTCCGGGTCAAAAAAAATCTAAGGAACAATGAGATTTCGATATGCAACTGTCATCTATTATTACACTAGCTAATCAGGGAAAGTTGATAGTGTGTGTGTGTGTGTGTGTGTGTGTGTGTGTGTGTGTGTGTGTGTGTGTGTGTGTGTGTGTGTGTGTGTTTATTCCATTTGGGTTTCTATAAGGTGATCATGTACTGCTTCTGCATCTTTCTATTTTCTTCTAATGCCATAATTGTAAACTCTGCATTTTATGCAATTTATTATATAAGGAAAAAAATGGGGTCTTTGATTGAGACTAAAAAATAGCTCTCACATCAGACTTTAAAGAACTTTTCATGCCTTAAGAACAAGGAAAAAAACAGATATAATACACACTCCACTTTGCATCAACCCCAATAACGACATGAAAATATGAGACGAGCAAGCTGATACACAGACCCTTTTTTTGCTCTCTATTTGACTTTAGAAATTAGCTGTGTTTTTGGCTAAATAAAGGTTTTTCCATGTAATAAAATACAGCCAAACATGCCAAGTAGCAAGTGGCATCTCTTTGCATGAATTTATCATCGTAAAAATAAATAAATAAATAAATAAATCCTGTGAAATGAAAAATCTGTACTGAACGAGTGGATAAAGGGGGCGGAGAGACCATTTTATCTGAATTACATCTGTTCAATGTGATTTATTGTTTTACGGTGGACTGGTAAAGCCATTGCATAGAGGATTCATTTCACTTTAAGATGTACAGGCGCATTATTAAATATTAAAATTAATTCATCAAAAACTAAAGTTCATTTTATTGTCCAAAGACAGATTTTAGGGGTTGGCTGAAGGACATGTGGCTCCTGTGGTTGCTGTATATTACAGTGTCATTCTTTCCTCTAATTGAAACACATTATTTGAGTAGATTTGGAAAGATTTTTGCGACTCAGTAAAATGATCCTGCCAATGTTTTGGACACTTTTGGCAGCACTTTTTTCTGTTGGTGTTTTAACGGGTTTTTGGAAATGCTTTCAAGGTCTATTGTAACTTTTAAACAGATTCATTCTGACTATAGTCTTTGCAACAAATATTGGAATAGCAGGTGCAGGTTTTTTTTTGTGTAAGTTTTTTTTTTTTTTTTTTTTTGCTGAACACTAGAGACATTTGGGTTTGAGATGTGTTGGAGATAATTTGTGTGAATTATAGCTTTTATTTCCTGATATTTTCATCTTGGTGTGTTAAACAAGTTAGAACATGGCACCTTTGGTGTCAGACCAGAAAATCTTTTAGGTGAGAAAAAGTATTGTAACAGGTAATCTTATGCTAAATGCATTGCAGTTTTATTTGTATGATGCTTTCAACATTGGACGTCCTTGATGCCGCTAAATAACTGCATCAAGCACAGGTTTTTCCAATCGATATCCTTTTCAGGAGTTATGCTTGGTTGGGTTAAGGTTTGCTAACTGGCTTTGCTGGTGAAAAATCTTCTACTTTTATTCTCTGATGAAATTCTTGGTTGTGTTGGGAGTGTTTGGGGCTAATTTCTTTCAAGTCAAGTCAAGTTTATTTCTATTGCCCTTTTCAATACAGACATTGTCTCAAAACAGAATTTCAACAGTTAAGGTGAACAGTGTGTATTTATCCCTGATGAGCAGCGACTGTGGCGAGGAAAAACTCTCAGATGTTTTGAGGAAAAAACCTTGAGAGGAACCAGACTCGAAAGGGGAACCCATCCTTATTTGGGTGACATCAATTTCTTTCCTGCATGATTGATCCTCCAAATTAGGTTAGATGCATTCCTCCTGTAAATTCGCAGACGAAATGTTCCTGGAGAAAATCATTAGTTTTTATCACCAATAAAATGATCCTGTTCAAGAAGCAGCTATGCAATCATAAACCACTGACACTACCTCCACTGTTTTAATGATATTTTGGATCATAAGTAGATCCTTTCTCTTTATCACTTAGTTCTTTCCATCACTTTGCCAGAGGAATGTTTGTGCCTTGTATTTCTCTCAGGTTGATGAATGGTTTCCATCATGTAATATAACCTCTAGAATTTCTGCTCTCAAGATTTTTCCGAACAGTGGGTTTTGATTCCTCTAACCCCCTGCCCTCTAGACATTGTTGGTGATGTTGTTTTGGGGTATTTTTTTTCCACAGCTCTCACAGTGTTTCTGTATTCAGCTGCTATTTCTGTTGTTTTCCTTAGCTGACTTGTTCTATGTTTGGCTGTATACCAATGGTATCTCTCTTTTTCAGGGCATTCCAATTTGTTTTATTGGCTGTACCGAATGTTTGTGTGCAATGCCACTGATCGATTTTTTCCTAGGTTGGTCTGACATCAAAAGTACCATGTTCTAAGTTGTTCATCACATCTAGATGTAAATTTTAACGCTGTGATTCTTATATATGGTCTCCTATTCATCGTTTGATTAGAAACCTATTCTCTTTAGTGAATAGCAAAAATGAAAGAATTGGTGTTATTGTGCCAGCACTTTGAGAAGGGCCTGTATATTTGAAAACTATGATTAGCATCTACAACCACTAGCTTGAATAAATTGAAATTTTTTAAATAATGGAAAGCTCAAAAAATATTTGAGTTACCAGACCATATCCTGCTGATCCTCCGAAAATGCATTACAGCGTAATGGACCATGGGCAACAATTAGGTGCAACTTTACCTTATAACCTTCAGTTTGAATAGAAACTGAGTACAGTGAAGCAGAGGATGGAAAATACACTAGTATAAAGCAGAAGTGCTTTTATCATTGCTGCTAATGCACTGTGAATTTGGTTGAAATGAATTTGTAGTAGGTCTATTTCATTAGTCTGATTTAGGGTATTTAAAATAAATCGCTACTTTTAAAAATGTATTGCAAGACTCAGTTCTCCTTTTGCTGGAAGCACAAAAGAACTGTGCTTCAGAATGGCATTTTATTTTGCTGTCCAATTCGACTGAGGTCTCTATGCAAGCAGAAGTGTATACACTAATGACCTGTCCTAGACTTGTTTGGCCGCTGATCTTTGACACACTCGCTCTACCCTTGGCCTGATTTTCGCCCAGAAACATGTCGCACGTACTGTGCCAAAAGTTGGAACACTGTGCACTCAGATGAACAGTAAACCAGAAAGCAGTGCAGGCATTTCAAAATATGATCATATTTCTGGAAATATGGCATCTGCTATCTAAATCCACTTGTTAAACTGAATAATAATTTGACAAAACTTAATTTCTGTCTCCTCACATGCTGACAAAATCCTCTTACCTGCAAATTTGTCTTTTATTAAATATATACACATACATATATACATACATACACCTTGTGTGTCCAAACTTGGTCTGTACTGTATGCATGTGTATGTGTGTGTGTGTGTGTATATATATGTATATATATATATATATATATATATATATATATATATATATATATATATATATATATATATATATATATATATATATATATATATAATCTTAACTTACCCCTGGCTTATTTTTAGATACAATACAAGTAAAAGAAATTACCATATTAAAGTCGGCACCTTCTGAATGAGAGAATTCATCTTCAGCTTTATAGTATAATGTCAAACTGTACTACAAAAAGTCTTAAAAATATGTTGAATATGAGCATATTGTGAATAGGTCTGGGAATTCTTGGAGGTCTTGGACTTTTATTTAACAGCAATAGCCAAAACAATGAATCCTGCACCTAGTTGAAGTTCCTCTAATCGTTCATATTTGCCTGTATTTATGTTGGTAAAACAATATTCTTGTGTGCAGATTAACAGTTTGTGCAGTACAGATACAAATACAAGTATAATGAAAGAGTCAAAATGGTCAGTTGTTATGACGATCATTTTGCTAATTAGATTGCTGATTGCTTACTTGCAAAAGAATGCTAGCTTTGTACTTTTATTTGTTCAAAGTCAGACTTTGATGTATGTAAAATTAGAGTTAGCAATTTAAGACATTTAACAAAATAACATTTTACTTAATGGAAAATTGATTCTTTCCTGGGAACATGTTGCATAAACATAAAACATGAACACTTGGGTATTTTTGTGACCTGGTAAATAGGAATATTTTAGCAAAGAAAGTTCCTCATGTGGTGCAAACACTTTGAATGCAGTAAAGAATTCAAATCGTTTGTTAGAACATAATCCATTGATGACTGACTAAAATAATTGCAAACATCTTTAATATAAAAACTGATTCATTACCAACATGGATCAGTTTTTATATTAAAGATGTTTGCAATTATTTTCCTTTGATTTAACCTTGCGTTTCCTTTGATTTAATCAAATTGTTATGAACTGTGGACAGTTTTATTTAATTTTTTAAGAGAAAGAACATTTGTTCTCTTAACCAGGTTGAGACCTGAATAAATAATAAAATGTCTAAAAATGTATACATTATATTATTTATTCAGTTCTTAACCTGGTGTCACTTATTAATCGTTTTAATAAGGAATTCATTAAAATAATTAAGCATTAATTACAATTGTGGCACAGGTGCATTCCTGAGGCTCTCCTGTGCCACAATTTGATTAATTTGCTGCAATTGTTTGAGGAAAAGCTAGAAACACAGAAATTCACTTGTATGGTCTACTTTGTATGCAAAAGCTACTCAAGTAGATACTCGTTGAATATTGTGCCATCAACGCTGAACAGAACAAAGGTTCTTTCTCTTTAAAAAAAAAAATAATTAATTAATAAAAAAATACTGTCCACAGTTCATAACAATTTGATTAAATATTGACTCATATAGTGACTCAATCTATTGTTTAAATTCTTGTTGTTACAATGACTAAAAGCTTAATGGTTTTTTTTTTTTTTTTTTGGCTTGGGAAATGTTTTTTTCCCTAGGAATGAAAAACACTAATCATAACATTAAAACTCCATACAGTGGTGGAATTTAATATACACCAATTGAACAGTGGGTTCTCTAAGAAATGGGCAAAAGTAAGGATCTCAATGAGTTTGACAAGGGGGACAAATTGTTATGTTTAGATGACTAGATCAGGGAGAAGGCCCATAACCCCCCAATGGGTGCTCAGTTGTGGGAATGGGGATGAGGTACTCCACCATGGATGGTCCTGGCTGCGAAAGCAGGAGGAAGGGTGTTGGGCTGGCAGCCTGATACCGTTTAAAAAAAAAAAAAAAATTAAAAAAATTGTCCTAGGAAGATCAACTGGTGAATCAGCATCCAAGGCTCACTGGTGTGGTGGGTGGGGAGCAATACCCAGCCTGTCTGGACTGATCCCACAGAGGTGCTATTATAGCACAAATTGCTGAAAAATGTGATGCTGGGTCTGATAGCGAAGACATATGGGTTTTAATTTCAACTCTATCGAGCTATTACAGTACACAGTGAATGAAAAAACATTTCTTCAGGAACAAGGTACATAGAACAAAAAATTTATTAGAATAAACTAGATGGCACAAAACTAACCACAGCATACAGGCCTATACAAAGGTCAACATACAGTACACACAGGTGTGCAAAACTCCATGAGTTTCTCTGCTTTCCTTACTCTCTGAGTCATGTGATATGAAATGGTGCAATTCCCAAACCAGGCAGTGATGCAGCTGCTTAGAATGTTCCTTTATAGTACCACTGTATATTGTGGTGAAGATATGTGGTGGCACCTTTGCTTTCCTTAGTCTTTATAGAAAGTAGAGAGACTGCTGGCCTTTCATGGTTTTGGAGCTGGTGTTGGGGGACTGTGTGAGGCATTCCACTAGGTAAACACCAAAAATTGACCAAACACCAAAACAATAAAGACTGAGGGGGGAACCAGTGTTCTCAGGGGGACTCAGTGCTTATTGTGGTGGTGCTGGGGGTTCTGTTTCTGATCCAGACTGACTAAGGTCACTGAAGTATATACAGTGAGCAGGATTCAAACATAGGTGGCGTTATTGTCCAGGTGGGTGAGAGCCAGATGCAGTATGGTGCCAAGGCTGTTGTTTGTGGAGCAGTATGTTTGATTGAAGCACTTTGTGATAATAGAAAGGTATCAGAACACAGCACATGACGGCTTACTGCATATGGAGCTGTGTGGTTGCAGACCAGTCAGAGTGCTCATGCTGACCCCTGTACACCACTGGAAGTGCCTACATTTAACAGGTAAGCATCAGAACTGGACCATGGAACAAGGGAAGCAGATTGGCTGGTCTGATGAAACACTTTTCCCTTTGCATTATGCAGTCGAGTCAGACCATCGAGCAAATATTATATAATAGTGATCATACTTATTCATTTTAACTTACAAATGTTAAAACTGACTCCACTTTCACGTAGGCTTTTTGCAATGGCAATAGCTGCTTGTAAAATCTGTGCCCTGCAAAAGAATACAGACCCCTGACCAATTATCTCTTATCACTAAATTACTAATGGTACATTGAAATTTCATTCCATTTAATATTTTATTTTATAACATTGCATTATGATTGGGGGGGGGTGTTAAAATCAGGAGTTTATACTTAGCACTGTAGGACATTAATCTTTTTGTTCTTGAGTCACTCCATTGTTACTTTTTTTACTTCTTTTGATTTTAACATGATAATCAGTCCCTGCTTATTCAAAGCATCCCCACAGCATGATGCTGCCCCCACCATACTTCACTGTAAAGATGGTGTGTCTTGAGGTTTGAGGCACACATATTGACTTGAATTATGACCAAAAAGCTTGATTTCATCTGACCACAAAACACATTATGTGCTTTTGCTCTAGATATCGGTGACTGGTACACCATTACGCCACCGCCAGCCACTGAACTCTGTAACTCCTTCGAAGTGATAGTTGGCGTCTTTGTGGCGTCTCTCTCAAGTCTCCTTTTTTTGTTAGAGCACTGAGCTTTGCGAAACATCCTTTTTTTCTTGGCAATGCCTGGGTGTGTTGTGGTGCAGATTTCATTTCCTTACTACAAATCCAACTGTGCTCACTGAGATCTCCAAATATTTGGACAATATTTGGACACATTTTCTACTCCTCCTCTAATCTATGCATTTTTCTTGTGGAACTTTGTTCTTTATGTTCCTTCCTGACTAGATAACTTTCAACAATGAGGGTTTTCATCCAACTTTAATCATGCACAGATAGATGGCAATTTCTTCCAAATCACAAAGGGGTGAATATTTATGCAAGCATTTTAGTATTTTATCAGGAAATTTCAACGCCATTTATAATTCATCAAAATGAGAACATTTGTGAGGGGTCTGAATACTTTTGCAATGCATTGTGAATATAGTGCGAGTGTGTGTGTGTGTGTGTGTGTGTGTGGTGACGATAGCTCTAATCGGTTTATATTCCGGTGTGGGCCGGAGGCGGAGCGGATTATTAACCCCCCCTCCCCCAGGCCTTTCACTACGCTTTTATTGTGAGCGCTCCGTTTTTCCGCACAGCGCGTGAGACTGCGGTAAGTGACGCGCGCGGTCACGAGCAGTCAGGAGTCCTGCAATGCGAGCGCGCCGGGGGAAAGCAGCTGGGTCGCGGACAGACCCGTGCGCGCGCGTGTGAAAAGAAAAGGAAACGCGCATGTAGCCTATGGATTGTTTCGGCCTCAGGTGTGCGACGCTGCTGCTGGCGGTGACGCTCGCGCCGCTCGTCACAGGTAAACACAGCCGCTTCGTGCTTTCTAATGCTTTCTAACTTCCAAGCGACTTCACTGGCTTCCTTTTAATGCTTCCTTTTGCACCAGTTGACCTCATAAAAACATCATGATTGTTTTTTTTTTTTTTTTATAATTTAATGATAAACTTGGAAGAGGACTCTGAACCTGAACAGTTATAAACCCACGCGCTATAAAGCAACACAACTGTTGCACCATAGAGACGAAACACTGGACAGGAGTTTTCTTATTTTCATGAATAAAGAAGAAAAAAAAAAAATTTCTCCATCAGAATGCGGCTTCCCTCAGTTTTAGGGCTCATGGAGATTCCCCTTTACTCTAGTGTGCACGTGGGGGGTGTTTCCCTGCTCTCATAACCCCCTCACTCACACTTCACTAAGTGATTTCACGGGGTTAAAATAGTGTGAGAGCAGAGCAGAGCAAACATTTAAAATGTGCAGAAACTCTTTTTCTACCAGGTGGAGTGTGCAATCAATCATTTCTGAAATGTTTTGCAATTTGCAACGATGACCTCACAATACTGTTTTCTCTTAAAATGCAAAAAAAACAACATTTGTTTGCATGCATTGATCAATTGTGACAAACAAATAACTTCTTGACATACAAACAAATGCACACTGTTTTGAACCAGAAAGAATTCTGGGAAAAGATTCAAACCCTTTTCATGTATGAGGGTCTTATGAAAACAAATACACAAAGTGCCTGAATGAATGATAGATAGATAGATAGATAGATAGATAGATAGATAGTTAGATAGATAGATAGATAGATAGATAGATAGATAGATAGATAGATAGATAGATAGATAGATGTTTGCTTTGCAATATTGTTTTGCGGCTGCAGTGTTTTACAAATGTATATTAAACACACACATACATGATTCTTCACTCCATCATGTACTACTGCACTTCCCAGGCTCTTTTTTTTTCTCTTTATCTCATTGATGTCCTGTGTGTGAGTAACACGTCCTGTTATTTTCCTTTGAGATTTCTGGTGCAATTAATATTTTTATTGTTCACTTTATTTATTTATTTGTGTTACAGTGGTGTTTTATTCAGTGTTGCAGTGTGAACGAGCACTAAAGCATATTTTTCTCTCTTTAAATGTCTACTAAAATGATTGTATTTTTTCTTCATTTTAATTTTTTTCCTTTGTTTTCTTCTCCCCAGACCTTATTTTGCTATCTGTAGGCTAATTTATTCAAATTTAAATCTGCATATTTTTTTTAATTCTGTTTGACGGTTTGGAGGAAATGCCTCTTGATGTTCAAATGTATTCTTTGAGTTTTACTGCATCTCTTCATTCTTAAAGGTTCCCTTCTGCTGATCCTGATGCTGTCACCACTTGAATCACTTAATATTCAGAATAATGTGTTTTACAAATCAAATGAGATGAAATGTTCTTAAAACGTTTATTGTATTTGTCTAGATGATACCCTATACCACCTACCTCCGGTATACACCAGACCACTAGGGGGTAATAAAGCAGTATTATTTGAAACCTGGTGTGAATGGTTTTCTATTTCAAACTATAGATAAAAAAAAGGTGAAAAAAGTCTTAAAATCCTCTAGATTTAATATTACAATAAGCATACATTTTCTATATATAAAAAAAAAAAAAAACAGTCCTAATAATCAGCATTTCATATTAATACCTTAATGCTCTTGACATATTAGTTCTTTAGAGATTTTATTATGAATTAAATATAGTTGAGGACATACTGGAAATTTTCATAACATTTTTTTTAAACCTAAGATAGTCTTATTCATCGTTTTAAAGCAATTTTAAAACACCTTAATCTTAGAATAATGGTTTCAGGATTGAACCGGACATGCGTAACATTTTTGATGCATGATTTATTTAATTTGCTGAATGAACGAGGCTCTTTCATAAATGCCTGCTTTTAAGACCCCTTTTTCAAGTCTGCAGTTTTCCCTATAGCTTATGTTTCACAAGCTGAACTTACACCTATTTCTGCTTATTGCAAAAAAACGAGTTGTGGCAATAGGCAGTTCCAGAAATATTCCCAGTAGTACACATTTTTATATATGTTTGAGTGGCCTTAAGTGACCCTGATGTGTTTTTTTGGGTGTTTGTTCAAGTGTATTGAAAGACTACTTTTGATCTGAGTGGTTACAATATAATTTGTTTCCTTTGTATAGACACACTCACGGTACTTAACATGTGACAATGTACAATCCAGCCCTCTATGTATAATTCAGCTGTCAGTGATACAAGTACTGAAAGCCTTTTCTATCAGAACACAAAAAAAAAAACACTTGTTGCCTCACATTGCTGACTCACAGCTCCTGGGTCCTTCAATCAATCTTAATGTTGGGTTACTGTCTGTGTGAGTTTAATCTGTACACCTTCTGTTTGTGCTCTTTGTTTTCTTTCCACACTCAGTTGCCCCAGGTTGTGATGGATATCCAGGGTGTATTTCCTTATTTTTTTAGTCTCCAGATGTACTGGTCGAGTTAGTCCACAGCCACAGGATACATCTGATCAGATAAAAAACCCAATATCTTAACGATTTTTGCAGAGTGTTGAATAAAGTGTCTGTCAAAAGATGATAAACACCTTTTTTAAAAAGATTTTTTTTATGGTTTTTAAGAGACACCTGCATGTCCCTTTAATTGATATGTAACCAACTAGGCAATTTAACAGTTTACTTTGACCAAATAAATATATATATTTACAGATCTTGACCTTTATTTTCATTGAAAAATCCTTCCTTAGAATGAGTAACAGTTTTGCACACTCCCGGCATCCGGACAATGTGTTTCTCCAAATATTAATCTGAAGTGTTTTGCCATGTCTGTTATAAAAATTTCTGAAGGTTTTTTTCACTTGAATATTTATTTCTGACCTTGCGATCCAGTTCATCCCAGAGCAGTTCAGTAGGGTTTAGTGTGGTTACTGGGCAGATCATTCCATGATAGACAGTTTGTTACTGTTAAAAAATGCTTATGGAGCTTGGATATTAGTTAGCCACAGTTCAGATGGAATTGCATGGTGTTGAATTATGGAATGGGAGTTATGTTGGTTCAGTACTCCTTTCACTTGGAATAAGTCTCCAACCTTCCCTGCTCTAAACCAACCACAAACCATTAAGTTACCACCTCCATGTTGGACTGGGGGTGTCCTACATCAAGCTCTTTTGTTAAATCTGGACTCATCTGTCCATAGAACTTTCTTCCAGTCATTCACTGGGTGTTTCCAAACATTTGACAGACAGAATTATTGTGCATGCCACTGATTATGAACAGTTTGTTACCTAGGACATGACCAAAGATGACCATACATCTGAAAAAGTGTAAATACTGTAAAATTGTAAATAGAATTTTAACACAATGTATCTAAAAAATCCATCCGAGAGACTTTGAAGTCCAATGCTCAAAGCCTTTTTTGTGCATGTAGCTTCAAATTACTTAGAAGAACAGCTAGAAAAAATGGCCTTTGGAAATTTCACTATCTCTGTGTTTTGAGTTTTAATGTGTTTGAAGAATATGCTGTTGGATAGCAAGCGGCTTGTGTGACAATAAAGAGAAAACATTTTTTGAAAGAGGCCGTAAGGGGAAAAAAAAAATCATTTTGATGTGGATGAAAATGTAGTCAGGGTTTTCTTTTCTGAGGAAGGACTGAACTGAACTCCTGCTTTCTACACTATACAAGAGAAAATCAATTCAGAGAAAAAATAAAACCTTTTTGCAGAATTCAAAGAATTTTATTTGGTCTATTTCCGGTAAATTTGTTAAGCTGCTGTTGCTTTTTCAGCTTTTACTTCCATATTTCTATTTCATGACATATTCCATGAAACACTGTTTTCACAGTGTGCATTTACCAAGAGGAATGAGCTCATTTAAAGATTCAACTTTGTTGTAGTATAATTACATTAATATAGGGAAAATAGACATGTTTATTGGAAAAAAAAGTATTTGAACGCTATGTACTGTGATTTAATAGGATATTTCTCCTGATGGGTTTAATTCTGGAAATCATTAAACCTATCAGGATGGATATGTTACACTATATGATAAAGGTTATCAGTCAAAAGAACTTTACATTGATTTGCAGTTACTTACTTTTAATAGTACAAGTGGACCCTATGGATACCATGTTTACAGTGCATAACATAAGGAAATAAAAATAAAGCGCTGTGAACACTTTCTGAACCTTTTTTTGGGTACTCAAACTTTTGCCACTTACTTGTAATGCAGTGGAACATATGGAAATTCAGTCTATGATTAGTTGTACAAAGTCTATTTTTTTGGAAGTTACCCCTAAAACTGGTAACTATTATGTACAGATTTGTCTCATTTCCCCAGGTGCCTTTACACTGTCTGTATAAAAGATTAAATGCTACAGTCTAGCTAGGCAAATTTTTTGTGCAAATCACTAATCCATGTGGGATATATTTTTTTTGGCCACAAGCTTCAGGATCGTGAAGGCTCTAGGATGATCTCTTCACCTTTGAATGCTGAGACACCGTTAATCATTTTTGAAGTCAAGCTATAGTCTCTAGGCTGAAAAATGAGTTTTTCCATCAAGCAGGTACTGGTGAGTAAACAAAATAATTTCGCATGTTTGCTGACAGGCTATAAGGAAATGTTTTGTGATTGATATGCCAGTCACATTAAGTCTTTCATCAGATGTATCCAGGTATTGGATTTATCCTTTTTTGTGGCATAGACGTTTTCTGGATTGTTGTTCTGAAAGAAGGAGAGTTGAACCTGTTTTAGCAGAGCAGGTGCGAGTGGGGCAGTTTGAGATTAGCACAGTGTTAGTCTATTAGCCTTACCCAGATTTACTTGCGCTCTAAAATCCTGAATCCTGTTGCGTAACATGAAGGGTACAACTCACTCAACTAGTGGCTACAAGATGGTTAAAGACCAAAGACGTTAAGCAGATTATACTCATCCTTATGTGGCTATTTCTAGCTATTAATTGTAACATGAGGACAAAAAGGTATTTTTTTGGACTGCCAAGGGATTGAGTCTAGGGTCCTAAGGTCCTAGGGTCTAGACCAGGGGTCACCAACATGGTGGTATTTTCTAAAAATAGCTCACTATAGTGCCAGTCACCAGTGAGCTGCATAAAATGTTTTTTTTGTAGCTATTCTTTAAATCTGTCACGGATAGACCGAGAGTCGAAAACTGGAGTATGGTTAAACACCTTGTCTTTATTTAGTCTGAACATATACAAGGCAGAGGCTTGAGGAGAAGTACGAACTGAAGAGCGGGTAAAATCGGTAATGCGGGTAGTCTAGGGATGATCGCCAATGTGAACCATTAAAGGCAAACCTATCTTAAGCGCTTCTTCCGAAGCGGAGCCAGGAGCATGGAAGTACGGGGAATACTAGTGGTAGGAAGCCCGGTAGATTTCTCATGGCAACGAGTAGATCCGACCGTGATTGAGCCGGAATCGGGACCTTATAAAGTGGAAAGGTAATGGTGAACAGGTGTAGGTGATTAGAGCACGGAGAGGCTGAGTGAGAGTTAGAGCCTTGGAGGGAGGTGTGGCTGGTGGTTCCCTGACAAAATCACACTTGCATTGGTGTGAATTTAAAAATGACAATATCAAAATAAGATGACTAGATATAGATGAATATCATTAATTGTTATTAATAACATATCATTAAAGGTAAATTGAGCTAATTTGTTATTTCAGAAGTGTGTATTAAACTAGTAGCCCATCACATTAATCGGTACCCAAGAAGTAGCTCTCGGTGTCAAAAAGGTTGGTGACCCCTGGTCTAGACATATATTTCTTACCAAAACATAAAGGGGACCAAACCTGGAAGCAGATATTTAACAGTCATAAATGTGTTATAATCAGGTGTTCACAAACATTTGGTTTCATAGGGTTCATAGTGTCCATTTCTATAATGCAACTGCTGTTCCTCAGTGTCCGTATGTTATTGCAATGACACAATTAGGACTCCGCAGTCAAGTCATGCTTCATACAAACACTAGAGTACTTGGTTATTAAATAATTATTCTGATTTGAATTCTGATTCTGCTTTAAATTCTGATTCTTAAAACCGATGATCAGTTTGGTTAGTTTGATCTTCATGTTTTGAGTATAGCTTACTTGGTATAATGTGCAAAACACTGGACTGAAGAATTAATGATTACATTCTCAAAACAGCAGAGAAAGTTGTTTTGAATGGTGCAGACAAATTTAAACAAGCAACATATGGTGTTTCCTGGTTATGAGGTCTGAGGATGACAATAAAGCAAGATCCTTTTTTCAAGGCACAACATTCTTCTTTTTTGCTTTATGGGATGCAGTGATATAGACATTTAGTGTAAAATGGGCTTAATGGGATTAGCTGAAAATAGAACGAAGACTGATGAATTATTTAAAAAAGAATTATCAGCATTTATTTAAATTCTATAAATCAAGTTTATGTGCATATGTATATAAGTTGGTCAAAAATCTCTTGCAAACCTTATCAGCATCTCACTTGTCTCACTTATCTCACAAAAAATGACCTTATTCTGCTGAAAGTTTTGGTGTTCAGGAATAGCCAGATATTTTTCTCTGTGTGTTTCCAGCACTTAAGTGTGTGTGTCAGCTGTGTGCGAATTACACCTGTGAGACGGAGGCTGAGGGTGCATGCTGGAATTCGGTGATGCTCATCAATGGCAAGGAGGAGGCTGTGAAGTCCTGCTTGTCCCCCAGCGAGCTAAAGGGACAGGTTTTCTGCTACAGCTCCAAAGATGTGTCAAAACGCAACTGCTGCTTTACTGATTTCTGCAACAACAAAACGCTTCACTTACGCCCAGGTACCGTGCATTCTTTTCGCCTGTTCAGCTTTCCTTTTGGGGATGATTTTGTTTAAAATGCTATAACTGAAAAATAATTGTAGTGTCTCTGAAAACCAAGGCTCCCGAGGGACAAATATATATATATATATATATATATATATATATATATATATATATATATATATATATATATATATATATATATATATAAAATGTTTTATGCCTAGGCCTTTTGTGGTGTCCTACCTGAATTAAACCATCAATATTCTACAGAATAGCAGTTTAACTGAGCACTGCCTCACAGACCGGTCTCTCATGCTGCAAGAATGAATAAATGAATGAGTGGCATTATTAAAGCAAGAAACCCAATGAACAGAATTCAACATTTTTTATTTTTTTTTCTTCTTTCTCTTACTGCAGCCTCTGCTGTGCTGGCAGCATACATCTCTAGCAGAAGCATTAATATTAACTGCATAAAAATGACTGTTTTTTTTGGGGCATTTTTTCCATGTGTTTTTGTGTAACTTCTATAGGCTCCCTGGTGGTCTAGTGGTTAGGATGCGGCGCTCTCACCGCTGCGGCCTGGGTTCGATCCCCGGTCAGGAAACCTACCCCAGCCATTAGGGTTGCACAAGCCTTAGTGCCGGTCCCAAGCCCGGATAAATGGGGAGGGTTGCGTTAGGAAGGGCATCCAGCGTAAAAACGTGCCAAATCAAACATGTGGATGATCCACTGTGGCGACCCCTAATGGGAGAAGCGGAAATAAATTTTTTGTGTAAATTCTACAGGAAAGAATGTTACTGTACTGTGCTAGATGGCTCCAGTTTCGCCAACTCGAAATCAAATAGGTTAAAGCAGTACCCTTTAAATAACATGTACTATATGCTACAGGTGCTCGCTCTGCTGATTCTAAAAGCCACATTGCAGATTCCTTTGACACACGTGATGTGAAAGCTGAATTGTGATTGGATAGAAACTCTAACATTCAAGACAGGAAACAGCATGAGAGTGAGAGATAAGCTATGAAATGAAGAGAATAGACTTTTGGAAATAATTTAATAGATCTTTTGGCTGCTCCCATTAGGGGTCGCACAGTGGATTATCCATACTACTCTGTCCTCTACATCTGCCTCTTTGAAATGCCTCCATTCTCAGCATTCTTCTATCGATATACCCCATGGCCCTCCTTTGCACATGTCCAAACCATCTCAATCTCGCTTCCCTCACTTTGTCACCAAAACGTCCTACAAGCGCTGTCCCTCTAATAAACTAATTTCTAATCCTGTCCATTTCCACTCCCAATGAAAACCTCAACATCTTCAGCTCTGCTACCTCCAGCTCCACTGCCTGTCTTTTACTCAATGCCACTGTCTCTAAACCTACAACATCGCAGGTCTCACCACAGTCCTATAAACTTTCCCTTTCACTCTTGCAGATACTCTTCTACTGTTGTGCGCTTGAGCAAGGCACTTAACCGTATCTGCTTCAAGGGCGTCGTACCATGGCTTAGTGGTTAAGATGTTGGGTTACTGATTGGAATGTTGGGGGTTCAAGCCCCAGTATTGCCAAGCTGCTACTCTTGGGCCCTTAAACAAGGCCCTTAACCATCTGTGCTCCAGGGACGCTGTATCATGGCTGACCCCAGCTTTTAAGCAAGCTGGGATATGTGAAGAAAGAATTTCACTTTGCTGTAATGTATATGTGACAAATAAAAGCCTGTTCTTTTCTTTTCTATTCTATTCTATTCTATTCTATTCTATTCTATTCTATTCTATTCTATTCTATTCTATTCTATTCCTTTGCACTGTTGACCCCAGGTATTTAAACTCATCCACCTCTTCTCCCTGCATCCACACCAGACCACTGCCCTCCCTTTCATTTACACACATGTACTCTGTTTTATTCATACTGACTTTCATTCCCCAGCGCGTACCTCCAGCTCTCCAGGCTCTTCTCAACTTGCTTCCTACTCTCACCACAAATCACAACATCATCCACAAACATCATAGTCCATGGAGACTTCTGTCTGACCTCGTCCGTCAACCTATCCATCACCACTGCAAACAAAAAAGGGCTCAGAGCTGCTCCTTGATGCAGTCCCACCTCCACCTTTCATTCACCTTTCAGTCATTTTCTGCTGCATATATCACTGGTGTCACACTGTCCTCATACATGTCCTGTACCACCCTCACATACTTCTCTGACACACCTGACTCCCTAATACAACACCACAGCTCCTCTCTCGGCACCCTGTTGTACACTTTCTCTAAATCCACACACACACAATGCAACTCCTTCTGACCTCTATACTTCTCCATCAACATTCTCAATGCAAATAATGCATCTGTGGTGCTCTTCCTCAGCATAAAACCATACTGTTGCTCACAGATGGTCACCTTTTTTCTCAGCCAGTATTAGATATTCATGGAAAAAAAACTTAACTAAGTGATTCTGATAGCGTTCAGGTTATCAAAGAAGGCCATGCTGGCCCCAATGTCCTGCCATTGCTGCACAGTTTTTTAATTTTTTTATGAGTCATGCTTTAATGGAAACAACACCGTTTCTAGACATAGGCAAAGTAGGCGGTCGCCTAAGGCGCAACCAGCTGGGGGAGTGCCACTGAGCGCCCCTTACCTCGCCACTGCCCTCGCCCATTTTAATTAGTTTTCTGCTCAAATTTAACATACAGTATATTTTCACATACTTGAATTTAGGCAATTTTGCAATTAATATTACGTGTTTTTTATTGACTGTTGCAAACTATTTTTATGGTACAGTATCTGGTCGGAGGGCGGAGTCGGGGAGGGGGTGGGCAGAATAGGAAACTCGCCTAAGGTGCCAAAAAGTGTAGAAACAAAACTTTCAGATAACAGATGTTATTTGTTTGAAAGATATTTCTGATGGTAGAAATGATACTTATGTGTTGACACTGATGTTTGTAGTTTTGGTATAGGTGTTACAGGTACAGCAATATTTAACAGAAATAGTCTAACAAACAAAATATCCAGCCAGCAGCACTCAGGTTTTTTTTGTGTGTATGTTTGTGAATAAAAAACCCTGTTTGATTCATCTTGATGCTCTATTTCTGAGTACTTCTGACTTACTGTCTACTGCAAAAAAATGTTTTGGTGAATATATATTGACTTTATGTAATGCTTTCTAACCTAATTAACTTATATCCAGAGAGAATAGGATAGGTTTGTGTCTGAAAACTTTTACCCGAGGGTCCATATGTATATGGACAGTCACTCAATATTCGTGACCACCATCATGGACTTGATATAAAGCTATTAAGGTATGACTAAATTGTATTGTACCTATATCGCAAATCTAAAAAAAATGCAAAATATTCATCTTCTTTCAATTTTTTCAATCATATATCCATTTTCACAGGCTTTAAAGTAATTGGACTGTTGACCGATGAGCAGTTTAATGGGCAGGTGTGCCCATTTCCTTATTATTCCAAAATTAAATGAAGAACCTTTTTATGATAAGTTCTGAAGTTGATTTTAAGTGTAGAATTTGCATTTGGTAGCGGTTTGCAGGAACTCACCATTGGAGTGATTTAAAAATTTATTCCAACAATTTGGAACATTATTAAAAAAAAAGAAGGAATGCACCAATGAGAGAATGTGTGTGTGTGTGTGTGTGTGTGTGTGTGTGTGTGTGTGTGTGTGTGTGTGTGTGTGTGTGTGTATGTATGTGTATGTATGTATGTAGTATGTATGTATGTGTGTGTGTGTGTGTGTGTGTGTGTGTGTGTGTGTGTGTGTGTGTGTGTGTGTGTGTGTGTGTGTGTGAGAATGTTCACAGCGCCCTGTGATGGACTCTCATCCACTATGTCTTCCCACCTCACAGCTGTTTATTCCCAATGTCGGCTTCGGATCAACGAAGACCCTGATCAGGATTACAGTGGTTACTGAAGATGAATAAATCATGCTCATGCTTGTAGACTAAGTGTCTGATCGGATGAACGAAAGACATGATATTTGGAATAAAGGGCAAGTCTTTTTATATGTATGAGCATGTGTGATCGGAAATTTTGACCCCTGGCAGTCAAGAAAGACGTTGATCCTCTCATGCCGAGCTGTGATATAATATCCTGGCAGAGTTGCGTGCACACAGGCAGCATTATCTCCCAGCTGAGAGTTATTAATACTTCACTGTGGTCTAAAGGGAGGTGTGCAAACTCCAACTGAGCCACTGGCTTTGCATATATGCTGTGCTGAAGGTTGATAGGCTGAAGTCTGAAATAAGTGATTAAAGCGTGGTGCTGCATACTGTGTGTAATAGGGAGGTATTTTAGTTAAACACACACCTGAAAGCAGCGTCCTGATTTGCTCAGGGTTACATTTTATTTTTAGGTAAGAGATTAATGATTTCTCAATAGTAATAAAGTGAAGGACAGCATGATGGCATTAGTTACGGCTTTGGTGTTGTTTTTACTTTGTCCACTGTTTGTGATCGGTGATTTGTTCTTATCGAATTCTGAGTAATATAAAGTCCTCACCTGGTGTGTTTACTGTTGAATTAAATATTAGTTTTTATGGATTATAGCTATTATACTGTGAAATCCCAGCAGGACACAATTAAGCATTCTAATACGCTTCATATTCTATGTGCTTTTTGTTTTGATTTGAATGTGTTTCCACCTTTATAGTTTGTGTGTACATAAAATGTCATGAACTGGAAGCCTTTATGGCTTACTGCACTATACATGATCACTTGGATTTAGTTTTGATTTGTTACTTGATTAATGATGACACTGTACCGTGCACTTTATTTTTTTGTGCTTTGTAAACATCTCATTCCACATTTAGCCCTGGTTTGTGTTTATAATAGTCATCACTCTTCTGGGAAGATGTTTCACTAGAATTTGGAGCGCCGTTGTCGAGATTTGCACTCATTCAGCCATAACGGCATTAGTTAAGTTGGGTACTAATAAAGTGTAAAGAGGCCTGGGGTGCAGTCAGTTTTCCAATTCATTCCAAAGATGTTCAGTAGGGTTGAATTCAGAGCGTTATTGCAGGCCTCTCAAGATCTTTCACTTCATCCCACATAAATCTTATCCTTATGGAGTTCATTTTGTGTGCAGGGACATTGTCCTACTGGAACAGGTTTAGGTCTCCTAGTTAAAGTGAAGGGAATATTTAATACTAGCACATTCAAAGGCATCCTATAAAATTGTGTTCCTCCAACTTTTTGGGAAAGAACCACATATGGTTGAAAAATTCATGCGTCCCAGTACTTTTGTTTATATATTGTACATGGTTTTAAAAACCAAGTGCAAAACATTTTTAAAAGCCTTTTTCTTTTGTAAATGAAACAGATTTTTATTTTTTTCAGATTTTTATTAAGGTAATTTTTCCATGGTGTGGCCACAAATTCCCATGTAATGCTTCTTGAGAGATGGTCTAATGTGAGAAAAGTGAGAGTAAAATGAGCTGGTCCACACTACAATATTCAATATAATGTGGAAGATATGACTCTTTTATTAAATATAGGGTGAAGGAAAGAAGAGAGAACATTGATTCATGAGGCAAATTAAATGAATGCAGTTGCACCTGGATGTAGCAACTAAAACATTTGTTAGGCTCTAAGTGCTTTATTATGATTTTTTTTACCATGTTCAAAAGAGAAAACAGTTTGGATAATAGCTAAGTGGGAGACACAGGCAATATCAACCTTGTGAATGGTTAGAGTCAAAATTACACCTTATCCAAGACTCGTGCCTGTTTTACATAAAAAAAAAAAAAAAAAAACCTGCACCACTAATTAAGTACAAGAGCAGACTTATTTAGATGCAGTCATTGATTAAGATTTAGGATTTTAAAAAGCTTAATAAACTCTCTTAACTCTTTCCTGCTCCTGCTTATACATCAGTTTCTTTTATTAACAAATACCAATATTTAATCCCGAGATGTGCTTTGCTGACAACTCTGTGTGGCTGTCTAGCTCTGAAGCTGTGCAGTCCTTTCAAATCTTCTTGTTCTTTTTATCTTTTCATATATCTGAAAACTAAACAATTGTCAATCTAATTGCTGTGCCTGTAAGAAAGTCTAAAACTGTAAGCCAAAATTGTTTTTAATATCTCCATAAGAGTGTGTGTTGAGATAATGTAATGTCTTCTCTTTTTTAAATGAATGTTGACTTTATCTAAAAAGTTTCCACATTTATGAAACGAAATGAATGAACATTAGATTATGTAGTTTGTTCATGAAGTATCTGAATTTGGAAAACATTTTCTGTTTGGCTTTAAGATAAATTTAGATAATGTGAAAGTACATTTGTAGCATTTAGAGAGGCTTTTATTCAGACTTATCTTAGCGAAGTGCTTAGAAATGTTTTTATCAAAAACTTACCCTACTTCTTGTGAGGATACTGCCCATACTGTAATTGAGTGGTGGGCCGTGCATTTGCTACCTGGGCCTTCAGTGGGGACGTACCCGACTTAATCCACCTCTTAATACCACCACTATCACGTCGCAATTATAGAACCCATCAATATTATACAAAAACACAAAATAACAACGTGTGGCATTACAGAGAGAGAGGCGTTTCACATATGGAGGGTAAATACCATTTTACTAAAGCAAGAAATTCAGTTAAGACAACTCCAAACCTCCACACCAGTGGTCCCCCGGGCAGCGGAAAATTACCGGATTCTCTCCGCCACATCTGTCTATGACTCACTCTTGATGCCTCAGTCACATGTCTTACCACCATCCGCTACCTTCTTAAAGGGGCTGCTCCGGCCACTAACACAATACATTACAGCTAAATTGAAACCCCAAGCTAGCAAAATGAACCAAAAGACAACACAAAATAGGGTGGGGACCGCTGCTCTACACTACAACCGTGCCACCTACATCATCTGGAGCAGTTCAGAATTAATATTTGTCTAATAACATGACAAAAACATTCAAAATGTAAATAAAATACAATCTGCTCACCAGAGATGCAGACTCATAATTTGCACCGCTCCTCAGAGGCTGTAATCCAGTGGTACAGCTCGAATTTACTGGTCTGGAAGTGGAGAACAAACCCCTTCCCTGGCTGAGACAAGCTAGCTAGTTTCGGGGGTTGGCCGACCTCTACTAGCCGTATAGCTTTTCTTGAAAATAGATTTTTAAGTATGTCAGAGAGCAAATAAATTTCTCCTCCACCATAGGCATAAAAAAAGTCTAACTTAGATGTATTAATGTGTGCAGAGCGCTCCACACATGTTTTGCCAGTCGAACTTGGCTGCAACAGTTCCCTCTGACCAACCAATCAGAGGACGGAAAAATGCTGACGCTACTCTGGGCAAGCTAGCTAGCCCTGTGAGGTGAATATGAAATCTGAGTGGATAAAGAAACGGACCCGTTGGTAATATTAATTGGTAATATTCTCAATAGTTAAAGAGCCAGCAGTACAGACTTTGAAGGCTCTGGGCAGGTTAGATTGACATGGCAGCACATAGAGGCTAAAATCTGGACAAAAAATCTAACATACACATACATGTACTGGAAGCAGTGCAGCCAGGAGAAACGCTACAAAGAGAAGAGAATAAACCGTTGGGAATAAATTATTACATTTCATGGAACAAATATTAGAATTTAGGATGTAAATGTAGGTCAGTGCTTCTGATAGTCTTTAGGCCAGCAGAAAAAGGCTTTGCTGGCCCTGACCCCCTGCCACTTCTGTAACTGCAGGGGCAAATTGCAAGCATTTTACAACATTAACCAAGCAATAGGAGTCACAGTAATGAAGTGCAGTTGGTCTTAAGGCGAATTGGCTGGTTCAATCCCCATTGCCAGAAGGAATGGAAAAAACATGCTGCAAAACTTGGCAGTAGTAACTGGATATGACTTTGATGCACAGAACTGGAAGGACATTTTGAGACAACTGCAACCACATACATCTGAGTCTTTTCATTGACTTCATTCTATTCAGTTAAATGATTTGTTTAGTTTGCCCAAATGTGAACCCTGATCTTACAATATTACAAGGGGTTTTGCATATCAGACAATCAAAGCCATATGAGTATCTTCCCCAATTTGTTGTCTCTGTTTAAAAAAAAAAAAAAATTCTTAAAGACATGGCTTGTCATTGTTTGAGTGAAAGAAATTAGGTTTTCTGAACAGAGCCATACCAGACCTCCTCACCCAACACGGGTTAACCTCACTAACACGCTTGTGGCTTAATGACTACCCATAAATCCCCACAATCTAGTGGAAATTATTCCCAGATTAGTGAAAGTAATTATGACAGCAGGCAGGATATAAAAATGAAATATTTAAAAAGCATGTGAGTGTGATGTTCTGGTGTCTACATAAATTTGGCTGCATACTGTATCTATTTGCCAGAGTATTTCCACAAATTGGGGTTTCAGAACCTGCAATTGTGTCTCCATAGAGGCATGCAGGATATAGTATGGTCCACTTTGGTGCAGTGTCCCAAACCCTTGTCAATAAAAATCTGTTTATGTCTAATCTGTGTGATGATGCTTCTGCGACATTAAGGTGCAAAGGCATCTTGGAATCATATTGGAAATTTACCATTTGGTGGTGGTGAATGTATGTTCCAAAAAGTTACTGGATCCACACACTTGCAATGAAATTCAGACCTTATTATACATGCAGGAAATAGAGAGTCAGAGTGTCTGGCCAGGGTCTTTTCTAAATAGCCAATACTAAATATGCTATTCAACTTTTCCTGAGTTGGCAACCAGAGTACAAATATGTCACGACTGTGCTCAGCATTCCTGCCAAAGATGTTGACACTATGCTATGTATTAATAGACCTATGAACTTATCTGCTCTTGCAGATGAGACTGTGCCCAGGCCAGCCCTGTGTCCACTGAGCACTTAAAAAAGTGATGTGGAAGTGTCCATTTGCAAGCAGCTCACTGCCCAGCTGGTTCTATGGTTCTGTGAGTTGAGGACCACCAGTTTACCTGCATCTTTTAGGGTGAAAGGAATGGCCAGAATATAAGGTAATATAGATAAGGTATATAGAGGTGATCTATTTGTTTAAGGTCATAGTCACGGCAATGAGAAGACACTATTGGTTCTTGGCAAGTCACCAAAGGGAGTACTGTATGCCATGGGTTTTCAACCAGGGGTCCGCTAATTAATGTTTAATCACAAATAAGTTTTTGTTAAAAAAATAAACATGGGTAAAAACATCAAAGATAAACTATTTCATAAAAAGAAATTCTGTTATATTTCTAATAATTAGGTATAATTCTAATGACTAATTATTAATTTATAATATTATTAATAATATAATTATTACATTAAAGTGCTATTAAACTCAAAGCTTATCTGTAATGTATAATTGTCTACCTGACGATAAAATTTAATGTTAGGTTCTATTAAAATTTAAACTGAAATTAATGTAAATGTATAGCAATTGCAAAGCTATTAAAATAAAAGACAAGTGTGAACAGCTTAATAAATGGTGATTTTAATTGCAAAATATTTGTTTGTCATGATGCATAAATCTTATTGAAAGATTTTTAAATATACGAAAATATACAGACAATGATGCATGTACAACAACAACATGTGTCTAATTGTCTGAACATAATATAACTAGGGTAATATGATTAGTTTCTCTTAATATCGGTTTGACACATTTTGTATCAAATGCCCCATGTCTCTATTGCCTAAGAGGTCCTTGACCCGAAAACCATTGAAGACCCCTGCTGTATGCTATTAGTGCCAAAAAAACATGCCCTGATGATTCTTCGTTTAGAAGTAGAACCAGAACTAGAATTTTGTTAACCAAGGTGCATCTTACATCTTCTAATCTATCTTTTCTTTTTCAGAACAGTAAATATTTAAGGCTTGTTTTTAAATACAGTAACACAGGTTAAGTAGAACCTGATGCCATCTTAGACTGGGTTTGTAAAAGGCATTCCTTGCACTTTGTTCAATTTCTGCTTTAGCTCTTGCTGTAGCTTTTAAAAATAAAACAGAACCATTCATTAACCACTAACTATGTTTTGACCCTATGCAAGTCCTTGAGTCAAAGAAAAGTGACAGCACTGCCTACAGAATTTGTGGCCAGTGTGCATATAAAAGCCTGTTGCTATTACTATTTTACACATAGCAGTGCAATTTTTGGGGACTGTTCTTTCTCTAATGAGCAGCCATCCTCTGGGTAACTTGGACTGGATGTGTGAAATCCCTGAATAAACCTGTCTGACCAGCTGGTTCTGCTATAATAGATTTTAGTTATGTGTGACTGAAAAGCTGGACTCTGTATTCGGCAGCCCGTCGCTGCATCAGGACCGTACTGTCTGTTTCCATGGTTATTGTTTCCATGGATTGTGTACTGATGCATAAAGGTGCCCGAATGCCAAATTTGGGAGACAGAGGGAAAAAAAACACATGTAAAAATAAAATAAATGATAAAAAAAATGATTTCTGATTAAAGGGAAAAAATGTCCATTCCTGTTTCATGGAGTGGGTGTCTGAAACATTTCATACGTGATTCTTGGTCTGCCTACACAAAAGGGAAAAAAAAGCTATTCCTTAGCCCCTAGAAGCTGGAAGCCCTGGTGGACAGTAGCTTGTTTTTAACTTAACTTTGCTTGGAAATCTATAAATGGCATTACGGTTTCTCATCAACGCCTTGGGTGGTTCCATGAAATTCCGGAGTAAGAACCGGAGCTTTGAGGATGGATTTGGACTGTAGTTAATGTCAACAGACTGCTACACTGACTCAGGACTACAGTTTGCTTCTGATCACCATCACTGTACACCGCAACATCTTATATCTGCAATAAATGGACATTCTGTGCAACCCAGATGAGGATGGGTTCCCTCTTGAATCTGGTTCCTTTTAAGGTTTCTTCCTTATGCCGTCTCTGGGAGTTTTTCCTTGCCACAGTTGCTCAACAGAGGCAAACTTACACTTACAAAGAACATATGAATTTTGTATCACCACATTATCTGTGTAAAGATGCTTTAAGAGAATGTTCATTGTTAAAAGCGCTATGGAAATAAAAATGAATTGAATTGAATTACTATGCTGAAACTCTTAAGCAGACTGGCACAGGCCGATTGTTTTAATTGTGGGTGTTGAAGCAATTCATTGAACTGCATCTGTAGTCTGGAAGTAATTAATACAAAATAAGGGTGTTCAGTAGGGATGCACCGAATATTCGGCCACTGAAAATTTTCACCAGAAAATGGCCCAAAAGTGCATTTTCGGTTTTGGGCCGAAAGACTTTGATAACCGAAAAAACGCGGCCGAAACAGTTTGTTGTGTTGACCGCAAACAGAAACCGCGGCCTGCACGTGCGTGTCTAAAACAACATGTCTGCGGTGTGGACGTATTTCAGTATATCTGAGAAAGACCCATGGATAGCGATGTGCAAAACATGTAATACCGAAATTTCTTCTGCAAAGATTTTCTCCACGTCGGGTTTAATTTATCACCTGAAATCCAAACATTCCGATCGCTATGCTGAATATGAGAGGAACGCGGCACAGAAAAGCAAAACCCCTCCGAACACGCGCACTCCGTCTGTGGTGGACGTTTTTGAAAAGGCAGGAAGTTTCCCAGTGATATTGTTGTATTATTGTATCTTTAAGCAGTTGCACTTGTTCTGAATGCACTTTGTTTTTATGAAAGAACATATTTAATTTTACAACCTTTCAGCAGGCCAGAGGGCCTGTACATTATTATTGAATGTACACATGAGTGCATTTAAGTTAAACATTTAAGTTTGAATTTTAATTTATTTTATCCTGTGCATTGTTGCAATGTGCTATAAATAAATATTTTCATAATTTGTAATTGATTTATTCTTTGAAACTTTAATATTGATTTATGCAATTGAAATGCCTTGATTTTAGTAAGGTTAGTAAAGAGTCATAGACATAAATGCAATGGTAATAATAATTGGCATAATTTCTTTAGGTGTTTCGGTTTTCGGCCTTGCTTTCCTCTTATTTCGGTTTTCGGTTTCGGCCCAGAATCTTCATTTCGGTGCATCCCTAGTGTTCAATATAGAACACGTTAAATACACCCCACCCCAGTTTATTTAAATGATTTTGCTGTTTAAGGTTAGTAATACTTTAGCTAGGAATCCGTATTGTATCCTTAGCCACTTTTAGACAAAAATATACGTTTGATCTTAGAATTAGGTAAATCCTTCAATGGTCAATAGCTCTTAAATTAGTGTCCAGCTACCCTGGAGTCCATTAACCATGGAGCTGTGAGTTTTAAATGAAAATTAAACAGAAAAAGTGGCAACTCCCTCTTTATTATATAATTTTTTTTATTACTTATTATAGTTACCAACCAGCTTTAGTTGTTAGATTTTTTTTCAGTGCAGTGTCAGTGGAAAGTTCAGGAAACTGTTTGTCAGACATTTCAATTTGATGCAATGTAAGCCTTCTGGGGTGTAAAACTCAGGATTCACACAATACATTAGGAATTGTAATTCTGTTTTAATACAATGGATAGTTTAAAAATGCTACTGAATTCACTATGATACCGCTCCAGCATGTGTGCATGCATGTGTGTGCAAAATGTGGGCCTAATTTGAACCTTTTCATCTGTGCGATTTCAGGTTTCAAGACACTTTGTATGTACAGAAATTGGGGATCTATTTTTCATCTACATACAATATTGTGAGCAAATGTTTCCCATAGACTGTATATGCATTTATAAACCTAGTTGTTATTTGACATTTCTTTTCTCCAAGTCTGACAGAATCCTCAGTAATGAGTGTTTACAGAAAAAACGTCTTTTTTTTTTTTTTTTGTAACGATGTCTGCTTTTGTCTGAAGTGTTTTTAAAGTTATTGCTTCGATGAACCCCGGGTTCTGTGAGAAAGGGGAGGGAAACACGTGTTGAAACACCGAGCTCTGTTTTATGTCATGACCCTGTACGGATTCAGCAAGACTGTAGTCCTCAGGGAATGGAGACACACACCAAGAGCCAGTTTAGACCAGTGACTCTAACTCCTGACACACTGCAGTGCTGAATTACAGACTTGTTGTTACAGAACTGTTTATTTACTGTCTAGAAACAACACAGTCTGTTGGACTCCCACTTACCACATGTTCTGTGTGTTTGTAGTTTAAGTCAGGAGTTTTATGGTTAAGGAACTGTTTCAATGTCGAGGCCCTGTTATCAGTACAGTTCAAATATTAAAGTACTATTCACATTATGCACAGGAAAGTACAGGATGTACCTTTATATTTCTGTAGCTGAAGAATTAGAGCTTTTACACTTAAATCATTTTATTAGGAATAAACAGATCATGTGTTCCATACGGGTAAAGAAAATGTGTTTCTTAATGTATGCTACTACATTTCATCATACTTTTATCAGAGTATTTTCAGTTTGGAAAACTTTGACTTTTTAATGTGTAAAATCTAAATGTTTA
>NC_139576.1:27350878-27405878 GCF_946808225.1 Silurus aristotelis | reverse complement strand
ATTGTTTCATGGTCAATGAA
The DNA here is from genome assembly GCF_946808225.1 of Silurus aristotelis. Taxonomy (NCBI): domain Eukaryota; kingdom Metazoa; phylum Chordata; class Actinopteri; order Siluriformes; family Siluridae; genus Silurus; species Silurus aristotelis. Next base: position 27,405,858 of record NC_139576.1, on the reverse strand, counting down.
ATTTTTAATGTTAAACATTTACAACTGATTATGAATGTAATAAGATGCAGAAAGTCCCAGCTGGATCTGAAGGACAAAACTACTCTATTGAAACAATCTGGGTAATGTTCACATGTTTATTGTCACAGCCATAAAAACAAGTTATAAAGTCACGTCAGAAGACACGGTGTACTGGGAAAACCGAACGCTCTCGCTTCAAAGGCTTTTACTCTTAATGTTTTACGTTCTCCGGATTGTGAGAGGACGATTACATAAACAGGCACGGCGACACTGCAGGGAAAGAAAGCGCAATGATGAAAAGTAAAAGGGCTCACCCGATTCTTCTGAGAAATGTGTGCACAGTAAGTGCGCAAAATTGTAAATACCACGTGTACGTCAGTTTTTGTTCAATATTCTAAAATTAGAGAATCTGGATAGGGAGAAATGTTTGTGCTGTTTTACTGGAAACGATGGACATTTAATTGGAGAGGGCAGCATTACTGATCACACACATTAGACTCATCACAGAAGAATACAGTATATTTGTCTTACAGTTACATGTCGTGCACATACATTTGCCATTGTCTTTGGTGGAATTTGTGTCATGTAATGTGTTCAATGCACGTTAGCTGAAGCAGATGCAAGTGCTGGGTAAGCATTTATCTATAACTGGCATACAGATCTAAAACGGCAGGCAAACGCAGAAATGTATAACAGCCAAAAGTCAGGAAAATAGTAACAACAGTAATTTTATATTCAATACAATTAATGAATGTCCTACATTTGCATTCTTCAGTTTTTTATTTTAAAACATGTTATTCTGTTTTTTTTTTATGTCTTTTTCTATTCACTTTTATCTGTGGTACAAATGCTGACTAAACTGTAGTCAAACTTCATATTATTGACTGGACTTATAACCTACATTTATACCCAAGTCAGACAGGCAGTAGTGGATGTAGTCCACCATTCCTGAGTTAAATTACTAATCCCTAATTACTAATTACTAAATACTAATGTAATTTAGTGTTCCATTCTCCTCCGTTTCATACCTTTTTCGAGAAGATTGAGACAAAGCAAGAGAACACTTTCTCCATGCAGCAACATTGTGGAGTTACGCTTGTGGTTTAGTGACAGGGTCTCATTTAACACAATTTATGTATTCACTTTGAAGTAGTGAGAAATGGCATGTTTTTTTTTTTAATGCAGTGGAGTGAAGCATTTTAGTGCAGTAATGACGTAATACTTAGTTCACCAATGCAAACATGAGATCGTGGGCTTCTTAAACATTTATGATAAAATACAGTATTATATAAAAAAGCTTTACATTTACAGCATTTGTCAGATGCCCTTACATTTATTTCTCTCGTACAACTGAGCAGCAATGGGGTTAAGGGCCTTGCTCAGGGGCCCAGGAGTGAAGCTTGATGCAGCTGGGATTTAAACTTAGGATCACTAAGTTACCACCACCCCAATCGTCATTTGCAATGTCACATCTGATTGCACCGCTAATCCAGAAGATTTTGCTTCTAGTACATGAACTCAATACATTACAGACTATGTATTTCACCTGAACATTAGTTTCACCTGTTTCCCTGACCAAATTCCCTATGATTTCCATATTCCATAGTTGCTCCCCAATGGGTCTGGTTTTGCATTACTCTGTTTGTTAGATTGTTTGCTCGCACTTACATCCACCTGCATCCAATTCATTATATACATTAAAATACTGATATTAAGAATTACAATTTGTTTTGCATGTTTTATTTTTCTTCTCGAAAGTTTTATTTAATACAATGGAAGGTTTGATTTTTTTTTTTTTTACATATTTTGACCTTTTTTTTTTTTTACCTACATGACTGTGCAAAAAGTCAGTTTTCAGACAAACATCCATCCACTACATATTGTTCATTATTTGGTAGTAAACAATAATTAGGGAAAAATGTAGGAATGCACTCAAATACAAATTCTTATGCCATTATTAATGCAGGCCATTATTAAAGTTAAATACTACATTAAATACGTATGCAGATTTCATGCTGTTTTTGCTGTTAAGCGATAGCAATATAACGGTGAGAAAATCTATAACTGAAAGTCAAACGCAAGGGCTGTAAGACTGATAAATGGAATTCATGCACTGTGCATTTTTTCATCATTGTTGTTTGCCAGCCAATAATTAACAACAAATTCTGCCTAGCTATTCAACTCACCTTTGAAAAGTATTATATATTCTTTTTTTTTTTTTTTTTTTAACCAAAGGTGCCATTAATTCTGGAGCTGAATATATAATAATATTTATAGTACCTCTTCAGGAAGTGAAATTTGGTCAAAATGAAATGACCAGATCTCAGCATCTAAGTCACAAATCACCAGTACCAGGTGACCAATGAGTGTTAAACTAAATATACATTGGCATTAACAATGGATGAAAGAGTAGAGCTTTGTGATACTATTTTAGGTGTCCAAAAGAACATTTTCATGGTCAATTACACCTGATTGAATAATTAACAGCCCTTTCTGAGGAGTTATTCAGAACTAAGGTAGAGAGCTCGTGTCTTTGTGCCTTTGTCTTGTGCTAAAAAGAGTATTTATTAACTTAATCATCTATGAAGTTAACATTTTAACCCCATTTTTTAAAGACTGGCATTTTTTTTAAAGCTGCTTTCCCCTTAAAAAAAGCTATTTCACAGTTGGTTTTAAGATTCCCGGACTCCAGGTATACCAAGGAACTTTTACACTGCCTGGGCAAAATGAGATAATTTGTGGCTACATGCTGATGCACCTGCCATTACTGAACTACTGTAATTATCACATCCCCCTAGCTGTCCATCTGATGCTTAGGGGAAGCCAACACTAGAGGGTGCAATGCCCCTGGTGGATGAATTATTATCGTTTCTTGTAGCCATATGCATGAGTCAATAGCATTTAATCTATTTTTACTAGATATACAGTAGTCTAATCGTCATCTTTACTTATATATGTAAATAAATTTAGATTTACCATCCACAAAGTTCAATGTGATTAACTCATAATCACTTGCTCTTAATTTCGCGTGTGTGTGTGTGTGTGTGTGTGTGTTACAGAAACATCCTCTGAGACCTCTGATTGGGGGCGTCTTGAGTTATCTGCTGTAATCCTGGTGCCGTCCTGCCTGCTGTGTGTTGGTGTGTTTCTGGGTGTGTGTGCTGTCCGGAACCAACGCTGCCTGCACAGTAAGAGCCGAAACCAGGACCCAGAAGAGCCTCTGGATGACCAGAGTCTCGTGTCATCAGAGAAATGCCTGAAAGAGCTGATTTATGACATGAGCACATCAGGCTCGGGATCAGGTGAGTTGAGGTCGGAGACAGTGGTAGATAGAGAGAGAACTTCAACGATCAAATTCTCTATGATAATTTACTATGAACAGATAATTAGTATGTTAATAATAAACAAATTAAAATTATATTAATGTGTAACACATCTGGGAATAATAGTGTACATTAGTAGCATAAATAAATAGAGATTATATATAAATTTGCCACAATACAGTAGAAAAGAATGAGGGATAAAAATGGAGCTAGAAAAATAATAGTAATAATAATACTATCTTTCAGTCATGTAGTGTGCAATAGAGTGACAAAAAAACTTTTTTCAGCATTGATTCACACATTCCAAATGTACTGAATGTTCATGATCCTATATCCAATAGTACTATTTCACCAAACACAACAGACAGTGTTTTGGTTGCTCCAATTAATGTAGCATTTGGTTCTGCTGTGTTATATATAAGACAAATATAGTTGCGCTGAAAAAGATTGCGTATGTGGGTCTCAGGCCTGCCACTGCTGGTACAGAGGACAATAGCACGAACCATCGTGCTGCAGGAGAGCATCGGTAAGGGTCGATTCGGGGAGGTGTGGAGAGGGAAGTGGCGAGGAGAAGATGTGGCTGTGAAGATCTTCTCTTCCAGAGATGAACGCTCCTGGTTCCGCGAGGCAGAGATCTACCAGACCATCATGCTGCGGCACGAGAACATCCTGGGCTTCATAGCAGCTGATAACAAAGGTAGCCACATGCATGCACACACACACACCCACACACATACACGTACACACAAATATCATCTCTGACCGTTCCAAAGTGCTGCACTGGAGACGCCTTTTAGAAAGCTTCTTACAGGAAGAATCCATTACTGGAAACTTTTCTGACAACTAAATTCCAGATTTTATAGAACATTGTTCACTGTTGGCAAATCGGAATCGAGTATTTACAAGCACTGTGGATCACCATTTTTTTTACTAATAGTTTGAGTGATGGTGGCATAGAAAAACATAAAGAGAAACTATCTCTTTAAATAGATAAAATCCTAAACACCACATAAGATAAATTGGGGGAAAAAATCCAATGTACCTAACATCTGACTCACTTCCCTTCAGCCAGTAAAGTGGTTTTCTCTGTAGCGCAGTCTATTTTATGCAGCCCAGCTTGTTTTCTTCACACCACACTGATAGGCCTGTTAGTCAGCATGCTATCCGACTTATTTTACTCATTTTCTGCAGAGGGAATCTTAATGAGAGAAATGAGATGATCTGTTGTTCAGCTGTGACAGGTCTTCAGGACGTGGAGAGTGGAAATATAGTGTAGGCTGTTGTATTAATAACTTTTCTCATGGACATGAGCAAAACAGTTTGTTGGGAATTAGCTTTAACTGTTTATAAATCAAAACTCTGCTTATATGTGTGTGCTTTGTTACAAGGTGTATTCTTTTTTTTTAGGGCAGCTTCCTTTGCCCAAACTTTTTTTTTTCCAGAAACGTTTCATATACATATACCATTTTAAGGTATTTTGTATAAAATCCCCCAATAAATGTCTTTCTTTTCAAAAAATGTTGAGAGTCAAACAGATTAGACCTTGACTAATCCAAAGAATATATGAGGAATCCCTTTTTTTTACACACACACACACACACACACACACACACACACACACACACACACACACACACACACACACACACACACACACACACACACACACACAGGCATGCACTCTTTCACACCTTATGGCCATTTTAGTGTTTCCAGTCTACTTATTAACATGTTTGTGGGAGGTGGAAAGAAATTGTAAAAAAAAAAAAAAAAAAAAAAGAAACCTATGTGATGAAAATGCAAAAACAGACAATGCTGAAGCTCAAAATGGAGAACTGTGTGGAGGCCACAGCACCTGCTGCAACCACTATATGCTGCTTGCATTCATGTGACTGTTTTTTTTTTCTGATTAAAAAAAACAAATCTCTTCAGTGCTACTTTATATGCTTTGGTAATAAAGGAGTACTTCACATCCCAAATAGCCCATCATTTGAACATTTAATTGTACTTATAGCCTTTAAAGATTCCCCTAGAAAGAAAAAAACCAAAATGTTACCTAGATTTTTTTTTTCTTTAGATTAGGATGTTATATTTGTTCCAGTTATATTTAAAAATATATAACACCTATTATGCTTCTGTGTGTCTGTCTCTTTCGTTGTGTAGATAATGGTTCCTGGACTCAGCTGTGGCTTGTGTCTGAGTATCATGAACATGGTTCACTTTTTGACTACCTGAACAGATACACAGTGTCTGTGGATGGGATGGTCGTCCTCGCATTGTCCATCGCCAGCGGCCTGGCTCACCTTCACATGGAGATCATCGGCACTCAGGGTGAGCAAGCACTTCATGCTCCTTCCTGCTTTCACCTGTTTTTGCTTAACCCTTTCTTTTTTCTTCTGAGAATACCACACCTTTTCATGAGGAAGTGACTAATCAGTTGGTGCACTTATTCTTAAAGCCCCGGGATTGTTCTGGTCAAAAATGATGGAGCGCAGAAAATATCGGTGCATTTCAGCCAAAGACATTGTGAATTCAGTACTCTGAATATACCAGAATAATCAAATGACTCAATGTGAAACACTTACCAGGACAGTGTTTCTGAAAATGTTTTACATTGTGATTTTAGCTGCATGTCCCTGCTTTCATGGAGCTTAAAAGGGGCTTTTAAAGTGCCATTGAAAATGTTTACAATTACATATTATGCTAATTTCTCCATTAAATTATTCTTTACATTTTATGCCCTTAACAAGTGGTGAATTGCTTAATCATTTACTATTTTTAACATTTTGCCAGTGGGAGTTGTTTCCATGATAATGGAAAAAGAAGATTCACAGCCTGATTTGTTGCCAGAGTTTAAATTCAGCCTGGCCCCACTCTGGGTCGAACAGTTCTGAGAAATTCGGCTTGTCCTTCTCCGAAGAGCAACCGTCTTAGATTAGACCGCTGTGCTTGATTACCAGATCTATCCTCTGGGTCGAAGTGGCAAATTTGTTTAGCTCCTTTAATATAATGGTTGTTGTCATTCCTATTTCCCAGAATCTGATTTTCTTGAAATAAAAAAAATAATCTAAATGGAGCAGTCATGTACACTACTTAATATTTAAACTTCAAGGGGATTAATGAGTGTTTGTGTCTTGAAACTGTGACGGCGTTGTCGTAATTAAAGTAGATATAAGCTGTAACATTTTTTCCCCCAGACTTTTTTTTTCTTCTCAGTGAACATTCAGTCAGTACTGAAGATTCTGTCTATATTTAATGTTAGAAGAAAAGTTCCATTTTGTACATGGGATCATTTAAAAAGTCCCATATACTGTAGATGACAGCATTGATATATTTCTTTTTTCATTTAAAAAGCATGCTGAGGCCGAGTACAAGGTTTAATTAGGACATAGGCACAAAGCTGTACCGTGAAATGACAGCAATGATTTAGAAATAAACAAGAGGCTTAGCTCTATATAAACGGTTGTTTAATGGGCCCTATAGGAACTTTTATAAGAAGGATTTAAAAATACACATATATACAGTGAGGAAAATAAGTATTTGAACACTCTACTATTTTGCAAGTTCTTCCACTTAGAAATCATGGAGGGGTCTGAAATTGTCATCGTAGGTGCATGTCCACTGTGAGAGACATAATCTAAAAAAAAATCCAGAAATCACAATATATGATTTTTAAACTATTTATTTGTATGATACAGCTGCAAATAAGTATTTGAACACCTGTCTATCAGCTAGAATTCTGACCCTCAAAGACCTGTTAGTCTGCCTTCAAAATGTCCACCTCCACTACATTTATTATCCTAAATTAGATGCACTTGTTTGAGGTCGTTAGCTGCATAAAGACACCTGTCCACCCCATACAATCAGTAAGAATCCAACTACTAACATGGCCAAGACCAAAGAGCTGTCCAAAGACACTAGAGACAAAATTGTACACCTCCACAAGGCTGGAAAGGGCTACGGGGAAATTGTCAAGCAGCTTGGTGAAAAAAGGTCCACTGTTGGAGCAATCATTAGAAAATGGAAGAGGCTAAACATGACTGTCAATCTCCCTCAGACTGGGGCTTCATGCAAGATCTCACCTCGTGGGGTCTCAATGATCCTAAGGAAGGTGAGAAATCAGCCCAGAACTACACGGGAGGAGCTGGTCAATGACCTGAAAAGAGCTGGGACCACCGTTTCCAAGGTTACTGTTGGTAATACACTAAGACGTCATGGTTTAAAATCATGCATGGCACGGAAGGTTCCCCTGCTTAAACCAGCACATGTCCAGGCACGTCTTAAGTTTGCCAATGACCATTTGGATGATCCAGAGGAGTCATGGGAGAAAGTCATGTGGTCAGATGAGACCAAAATAGAACTTTTGGGTCATAATTTCACTAAATGTGTTTGGAGGAAGAAGAATGATGAGTACCATCCCAAGAACACCATCCCTACTGTGAAGCATGGGGGTGGTAGCATCATGCTTTGGGGGTGTTTTTCTGCACATGGGACAGGGCGACTGCACTGTATTAAGAAGAGGATGACCGGGGCCATGTATTGCGAGATTTTGGGGAACAACCTCCTTCCCTCAGTTAGCGCATTGAAGATGTGTCGAGGCTGGGTCTTCCAACATGACAATGACATGAAGCTTCACAGCCAGGATAACCAAGGAGTGGCTCTATAAGAAGCATATCAAGGTTCTGGCAGGGCCTAGCCAGTCTCCAGACCTAAACCCAATAGAGAATCTTTGGAGGGAGCTCAAACTCTGTGTTTCTCAGCGACAGGCCAGAAACCTGACTGATCTAGAGAAGATCTGTGTGGAGGAGTGGGCCAAAATCCCTCCTGCAGTGTGTGCAAACCTGGTGAAAAACTACAGGAAACGTTTGTACTCTGTAATTGCAAACAAAGGCTACTGTACCAAATATTAACATTGACTTTCTCAGGTGTTCAAATACTTATTTGCAGCTGTATCATACAAATAAATAGTTAAAAAAATCATATATTGTGATTTCTGGATTTTTTTTTTTTTAGATTATGTCTCTCACAGTGGACATGCACCTACGATGACAATTTCAGACCCCTCCATGATTTCTAAGTAGGAGAACTTGCAAAATAGCAGGGTGTTCAAATACTTATTTTCCTCACTGTATCTATATTGCTTAGAGCTCCTAAAATGTCTAAAACAGGTTCGTTACTGTTGAACAAGGTAATGATTATGAATGACACACGGCACAATGCAGAAGCACAGCACTAGTATTGATTAGGTTGGATTCATTTTCAATCATGGAACTGTTCAATCTTAATAGTAATCAGCCAGGCATCTGATTTTTTTATTTTTTTATTTTTTTTTACTTTTGCACTGCTACCAGTTGTGCACATGATTTGCTTGCTTACTTGCTCACTATTGGTGGGAGCTTCTATGACCCAAATCAAAAGGGTTCCCTAAATGCAGCAGAAAGCAATGCTGAACTTTTGCCACTGTTCACAGGGAAATGAACTTTGCTTTGCGTTGTGCAAAAGCTGCATGTCTAAATCATTCCATATTTCAAGTAAAAAAAAAAACGTTTTGGCTTGGAAACACTAGTAGTAAACTGCTCAGACAAAACATTAGTCACAACAACCAACCCCATGTGCATTTGCTTGTCTGTTACATGTTTGAATCTGAAGCAATATACAACTGACAGAACACAACTGAGCAGCTGTGAGTTAAAAAAAAAGCTAGCACAAGAGCATAACCTGTTGGGATGTGGATTTTTTTAATTTTCTTGTGCTGTGGGTAAAGATTTCATCATTATTAATACTACAAGTAATTACAGTTTTTCTCAGTTGCTTTTGAGCATTTGTGGAATCATCCCTAATATTTGCAAACCAGTAAGTGTAGTCTCAAAACAATGTGTACAAACACCCCAACACATTGGATCTCTTGCAAAAGCCTGTACTTTTCTCAAAATCCTTAGTTCATCTTTTAAAAGTAAGTATTTGTGTCAATGAACATGTCATTCCCATCAGAATGAAAAGTCCCTTTTTCATTGTTTACAAACAAAATCGTCAAAATGTTTAGTCATGTTGTCAGTATGATGGCGCACAGTTTCAGTATTTCTTGATATATACCACGGGTTTGGATCACAGTGACCGAAAATGCACAAAATTTGACTTTCTTCTGTTTGCCATCTATGAATTTTAGTAGAACGCATTTATTTATTTGATTGCATATTTGATTTATATTGATTGCGAGAGACCAGACATGATTCACACTTTTACTGTACTATTCAAGTGTTTGTTTGTTTCTCATCCATTTTCAGAAATTCTATTTCTTGGTTTTGCTCAGTCTGTAACACTCTCCAATTGAAGGTTGAAACCAGTATAATATATTTTGATCAACACGACATAAACAACTGATAATGTGGGAAACAACAGACAAACATACACAGTCGATTAAATGAATGTACAAAAGCATTCACAATTTTATCAAAGCAACAAGAAATGTTTTTATGATGTGCACAAGTGGCTTAAAGACGTTGAGGTTAAACAAAAAGTTTTGAGAATTTCATTTCAGATCTGAGAAATGCTCCAAAGCAACTTAGAAAAACTGTAATACATGAGCACAAAGGCACTCACTTTGAGTAATCTGTACAACCAGCGTGGCTCAATTCTGTGTAAACGTTGTGCGATTATCTTAGCAACAGCTGAAACAATGAACTCCAACTAAATTATATCCATAGGGAAAGTAAGTTAAAATGAAAATATTGATGTTTTAAAGTATTATAGAGCATAAAGAGCTTCCACAAACAGTTTAATATTTTGGGGTCAAAATATTACAAAAATGTCGTGGAAACAAGTTAGTGCAAAGAAATTTTTGGTGAACAAATTCCTATCATGTGAAGTGATCGCTAGACGATCGATAAGTCACAGTGTGACCTCTTAAGAAAATACAAGATGAAGAATCATTGAGTATAGTGTTGTAACAATCAGATTTGAAACAACCCAACTTTATATTTAATCACCGATTTGAAAAATATTTACCTGCTGAAAAACTATGAAGTTGATAAGGGAAACACTGGGAAATGTTACTATCCATAGACAAAAATACTTACAGACTCTGATACTAAAAACCTCTATAACTAATATAAAATATAAAATAAGTCTTAGAGGAAATGCTACCATATGACTGATATGTCATATCATCTTGTTCAACATACATTACTGTAGAAATAGTTGCCTAATGTACTGTATTAGAACTAGTGTATTGATATAAACTTGTGTTTGGACTACTGCCGGAACTATTGACAGAGCTTTTGTTGTAGAAAAGCAATCAATGTATTCTGAAAATCATAATTGCGTATTCATCATTTTCTTTACAGTTTAAAAAAAAAAAACAACAACAACATGACATTATCAGGATTACAACCATATCACAAAGTCACTGCACTATGTCACGTTTGCTATTCCAACATTTCCAAAGGTGTTTTTCCAACCATAATTTCTACATTGTCCATTTTTTGATAAATGTTTTATTTTTTTATTGTCTATATTACCCTTAATCAGATTCAGGTTCATTTTATCTTGATCATGTTCCTGCTCTTGTTATTTCTTATCTGTGATTCTTTTTGGTGTGTTTGCTTCCTGCTTTGTTTTATGACAGACAGTTTGCTGTAGTTTTAGGCTGGAGGCTTTAATATTCTTCTACATATTAGTTGCATTAGCTACATTGCTATATTACTGAAGATCCAAACGAGCAACCACCGGACATCAAAGATTTTTTCAGGAAATCCAAAAATGGTGGAAGTCTTTTTTTTTAACTGATCGATGTGCCCTCATATTTGTGTGTGTTTTAGGAAAACCAGCAATCGCTCACAGAGACCTAAAGTCCAAGAACATTTTGGTAAAAAAGAACGGCACTGCGGTTATCGCTGATCTGGGACTGGCTGTCAAACACGACTCTACCACCAACACTGTCGACATCCCGGCTAACCACAGAGTGGGCACTAAGAGGTCATTGTCTTGCTCTGCCACTGTGAATATGTTTAAAATCTTTCTGGTGCAAAACATTTGGAAACAATTTCAAGATGTTTTTTTTTTATTATTATTATTTGTAAGTGATTTCACATAGAATGGCAGCACACGAAATTGGCAAACACATGGAAAGTGATAGCCCAGTGGTTAAGGTGTTGGAAATTGGATCGTTTGATTGTGATTTCAAATCCCAACACTGCCAAGCTGCCACTGTTGTACCCTTAAACAAGGCTCTTAACCTTCAAATGCTTAGTTTGATCTGGATAAAGGTGTCTGCTAAATGCTATAAATATAATTAAGATATACATAGCAATATATTTAAATAAACTGAAAAATTTATTTTTGTACAGTGGACAGAGAAGCTTTTTTTAATATTAATTGATATATTAATTTATGTAACATATCAACTAAAGATGGCTCAGCAGCAACAACAAAAAAACTGACTTGCATTGCAATATAAATGTATAGAAGAAAACAGTCATCTTTTTTTTGTAAACATTTCCAATTCTAATAATCCTACCAAATAATATTTTTATATTTGCTATTTCTTACACAATTTGATGTCTAATATATTTTCTCCAATTTTTTTTTTATTATTATTTTTATATATATATATATATATATATATATATATATATATATATCTGCCTTATACCTATGTATATAACATACAGCAGCTAAACATTGAGTATCAGCCATAAGTTTGGACACGCCTGACTATGAAAAAACAGATATGGTATCATGTAGTAAAAAAGAAATATTGAATAACCCAGAATATGTTTTTTAAAAGTTTTGCTTTGATGACATCTCTGCACACAGTTAGCATTTTATCAGTCAGTTTCATGAGATCCAACAATCTTTCAACAATCTTGAGGAGTTCCCAGAGATGTTAAGTGCTTGTTGGCTGCTTTTCCTTCACTTATTTTACTCTAACTCATCCAAAACCAACTGGATTTAGATCAGTGTGATTGTGGAGGCCATGACATCTGATTCAGCAATTCATCACTCTCCTTCTTTGATGAATAACTCTTACAGTTGTATGCAAAAGTTTAGAAACCCCTGACAATGTCCATGATTTTCATTTATAAATATTTAGGTGTTTGGATCATCAATTTCATTTTGATCTTTTAAAAAACTGAAGGACAGTAATATTTCAGTAGTGAAATGAGGTTTATTGGATAAGCAGAAATTGCGCAATATGCATAAAAACAAAATTAGACAGGTGCATAAGTTTGGGCACCCAAACTTTTTGTTGATTTGAATACCTGTAACTTATTAGCGCTAATAAATTGGACCGCACAATTGGTTTGGGGAGCTCATTAATTGGTTTGGTGAGTCTTGAACTTCATAGACAGGTCTTTCCCATCATGAGAAAAGATATTTGAGGTGGCCAATTGCAAGTTGTTGTTCTCTTTGACTCTCCTCTGAAGAGTGGCAACATGGGGGTCTCAAAACAACTCTCAAATGACCTGAAAACAAAGATTGTTCAACATTATGGTTTAGGGGAAGGCTACAAAAAGTTATCGCAGAGATATAAGCTGTCAGTGTCCACTGTGAGGAACATATTGAGGAAATAAAAGATCACAGTTCTTGTTAAGGCCAGAAGTGGCAGGACACATCAAATATTGGAGAGGCAAAGGCGAATGATGGTGAAAACGGTCAAAAACAGCTCACAGACCACCTCCAAAGACCTACAACATCAACTTGCAGCAGTTGGTGTTACTGTACATTGTTCAACAATTTAGCACACTTTGCACAAGGAGAAGCTGTATTGGAGAGTGATGCGAAAGAAGCCTTTTCTGCACACACGCCACAAACGGAGAAGCTTGAGGTATGCAAACGCACATTTGGACAAGCCAGCTTCATTTTGGAATAAGGTGCTGGTCATACCAATGGGCGTTATGCATGGCGGCAAAAGGACACAGCGTTCCAAGAAAAACACTTGCCACCCACAGTAAAATTGGGGCGAGGATCCATCATGTTGTGGGTCTGTGTGGCCAGTGCTGGTACTGGTAATCACATGGATTCCACTCAATATCAGCAGATTCTTGAGAATAATGTTGAGTAATCAGTCACAAAGTTGAAGTTACGCCGGGGCTGGATATTTAAACAAGACAACAACCCAAAACCCATCATGTTGTGGGTGCAGAAAAGGCTTCTGGATATTTAAACAAGACAACAACCCAAAACACTGCTCAAAATCTAATGGGGCATTTATGCAGAGGAACAAGTACAATGTTCTGGAATGGTCATCCCAGTCCTCAGACCTGAATGTCATTGAACATCTGTGGAGTGATTTGAAGCGGGCTGTTCGTGCTCGCCAACCATCAAACCTAACTGAACTGGGGATGTTTTGTAAGGAGGAATGGTCCAAAATACATTCATCCAGAATCCAGACACTCATTACAGGCTATAGGAAGTGTCTAGAGGCTTTTATTTCTACTACAACAGCCTCTAGACACTTCCTATAGCCTGTAATGAGTGTCTGGATTCTGGATGAATGTATTTTGGACCTCTACTTTAGTAAAGGCTCTACTAAACATTGATGTGATTTTTCTGTTGGGGTGCCCACATTTATGCACCTGTCTAATTTCGTTTTGATGCATATCAAAAGTTTTTCCACTGATCTACTGTCCATTCTGTTTTTCTTGACCTAAGCAAGTCACTTTTGCTTGTTGTTCTTCCAAAGTAATGGCTTTTTGATCGCAATTCAAGCCTGACTTACACAGTCAACTCTGAACAGAAGATGGTGAAATATGTCTTTTGAACTTTGAAGAATTTATGTCAATTGTGAATTGTTCTGAGGCTGGAAAATTCTTTGCAGCAGAGGTAGCTCTTCCTATGAGTTCTTGGTTTTCTAGGATGGTCCTCCTGAAAGCCTTTTTGATAGCTTTGGAGACTGCAAGTTGGAACACATTTAAAGTTCTTGAGATTTATTGACCGACCTTCATTTCTTAAAGTGGCTGAACTGTTTTTTTCTCTTCACCTAACTGAGTGTTTCTTTACATAATAGGGATTTGTATAGTATTTGTAGTGTCACTAATAGGGAAACTGACTCTGAACCTACCCTTTCCTCTGCACAAGACAACTGATGGTCTAAAGCACATTAAGAAGGCAAGACATGTTGCAAATAAACTCTTGACAATGCAACCCTGTGAATTGAAAACTATTCCAGGTGAATACCTAATGAATATGAAGAGAGAATGGCTAGCTGTCATCAAAGCTAAATGTAGCTACTTTCAGCAATCTAAAATATAAAAAACGATGTATTATGTAAGGAATTAAAAAGTGCTGTTATAGGAAAACAATCAATAATATGGTGAGACGATCCCAACATAAATTTAAATAAAACTCCTACCACACTGAAATTGATTACTTTTCAGTAACGTTAATGTTGAAAATGACAAATGTACAATGTACAAAATATAAATCTAATGTAAATAGGCAATGTGATTTGAGTTCAGGAAAGGCAGATGTGCCTCACACTTACATTCTGTAGTTGCTATGCTTTCTTCTCATCCCCGATTTTAAAGTTCACTGCCCGTTGTTAAACCTAGGCGACTATCAGCTCACCATTACTGAGTCATTTTTTGCCTGGCTACGTACAGCAGGCCATATGTGCAGGCTCAGAATACAGGGATCAGGTTCCATTAGCTCTTTAATGTGTGTGTGTTGCCTGGTTCTCTGTAAGTGCACGCCTGAGTAAAGTGAATTTGCCCTGTTCTTTGATTGTTGGTGTGTAGTGTTTGGATTAAGTATATGCGTGTGCCTGTGTGTAACATGTGTGTGTCTATGCAATTAGGCATGTTCTTTTCTCAGCATTTCTTCATGTTTGTGAAGCACTGAGCTGAATTGAATTACAGAGAACTCTAATGTATATGTATATGTATATATACGCTTGTGTGTGTGTGTGTGTGTGTGTGTGTGTGTGTGTGTGTGTGTGTGTGTGTTTGCAGGTACATGGCCCCTGAAATTTTGGATGACACCATCAACATGAGCAGCTTTGAGTCATTTAAGCGGGCTGATATCTATTCTCTGGGTCTGGTGTTTTGGGAGCTGGCCCGAAGATGTTCAGTCAGAGGTGTGTGCTAACTGTCTGAAGTCTCAGTCATCATCAGTATTGACAAAATGTTATTTTATTGCAATTTAATTTATTACAATTATGAAGGGGTAAAATGTTATCAACTATCAGTTATCAACTACTATGGTACAGTGTTCAGCTTCACCACCTCACAGCTCTTGGGTGCCTGGTTTGATCCTGAGCTTAGATTCCTGTCTAAGCATTTGTTCTTTATGTGGACACACATACACACAAAAGCTTAGACAGTAACCTGAGTTTGGTGGGGTTCCTAGGGGTTTTTCCTGAAAACATTTACGTTTATATGTATGAGAATTTTTTTTTTTATAAGCTTCTGGAAGTACTAATAAAAAGAAATCGATGACCCCATAACACAAGATTAACTAAGATGGTTCAAATCAAATCACATTTTTATTCATCACATACACATACGTACAGGGTACGACATGTAGTGAAATGTTTTGTACGATGGTCCGGCATGAGGGAATAGGATGGGGGAAAGAAAAGGAGGCAGATAAATAACAACAAGTGGTTCAACAAGTGGTGATGGTTTGTCCATCCAGTTGTGCGTCCATCTAAGAATCTCTGTAACACAGTAACTTGTACAGTACATGAGCAGAATGTAATGAATTGATAAGATTCTGGAATTGGTCAAAGCAGGGTAAAGGTCATAGCATAGAAATGATCTTTCTAGACTTTCTTCAATAGCTCCTATTCTACTCAGAAGTACATTTTGGGCATTTCTATTATACAAATCACTAACAAGAAAGTCTAGACCTGTGGGTGAAGTTGAGTTCTAGTTGTTTCCCATTACTTTTTGGCTGTGTACATTTACGTAGTTTTAAGTTACTGGCAAAAAATTTAAATGAATTGGAAAAAATCTTTAAAACTGAACAAAGATTTTGTGCATTTGGTGCATCATCATACAAAAAAATGCCTAATCGTTGGAAAGGTTTTTGGCTATTAACAAAAATATTGCTTATGTTTACATGAAAAGATATATTTCATGAATATTTTGCTACATTTGCAAACCTGCGTTTTAACAAAAAGTGATCTTGTATTGTGAGTTAGCCTTTAACCGCAAATTTTTCAGATATGTCTGGTTCAAAGTTGTACTGTATATATGTACAAGTACTCTTAAGTAGATAAAAATAAGATGCTAAAAGAATCCAACTTGTTCTCAATTTTGGGGTCTAGGCTAAATATATCGGGTCAAAATGTTGCATATGAGACTGCAGCTATCGATTATTTTTGTAATTGAGTATTCTGCCGATTACTCCATCGATCAATCGAGTAATCGGATAAGATTACGCACTTTTTCTTGATTAAAGAGCAAAACAAAATATACAAGAGAAAATAAAACAGATCTCTTAAAATGAAAATATTTTGTTTTTTAGAAAAATTTACATTTATATTGCTGAAATTGCAATCTGTGAAAACTAAACCCATTTATTGCATTTAATCGCCATGCAAATACAAATATATAAATTGAAAATCATAAAATATAAAAATCTATTTTAAATTACTTCACAAAAAAACACAGTGAAACCGTACCGTATGGAGATTTCTTAATGCATAATTTGAAATGATCCGAAACTTTGAACACTTTCTGTTTTGTTCTTTGGCCTGAATTTTCTCCTCACCCCTCACTATTTTCTCTCCCTTTTTCAATTTTTTCATTCTGCAGCATCTTATGTGTTTACCTGCCTAGGGGTTTCATTTATAAAAATGCTATACACACGTGTATGCCATTTTCCACTAAAAGGTTGTGATTTATTTTAACTTGACGTGAGAAAGTACGCGCCTGTAAGTAAACTCTGAGCCCTGCGTACACGCAACATGGAAACTGAGAAGGCAGCACAATTTGGCAGCACAGAGAACGCACGTTTATAAATGAGACCCAAGAGCGGTCCAATGGGCAGTACGTCAGTAATAAAGGTCCGTGGGGAAAAACAGTGCTCCTATATATATAACCATTTCTGTTTTTGTAGGGTATGTATCGAGTATTTAACTTTTCTTATAAGGCTGATTCTCGTGTCCACACATTGATCAATAACAAACAGTATGAAGTGAAATGCAGTAACATACAGTAATAAACAGAAAGAGCTCCCTCTTGTGGAAGATTCTTCAGCCTGCCTAATGAGGAAGGTCCAGGAGGCAAATTGCATCTCTAAAAATAATTTTTAAATACTATAACATTTTATACAGTTTAGTGGTTTTTCTCCATCCCGCAGGGATACATGAGGATTTCCAGCTGCCTTATTATGACCTGGTGCCTTCAGATCCGTCGGTGGAGGATATGAGGAGGGTTGTGTGTGAGCAAAAACTACGGCCCAACATCCCCAACCAGTGGCAGAGCTGTGAGGTAGGTTGGAAACTGGCTGGCTCTGACTGAATGATTTTTTGGCACAAATGATGGTAAGCGTGTGATTTTGTTTCTGTTTTTTTTTTTTTATTCAAAATAGTTCTGGATTGTTTGGTCTTTTTCCTGAGTACAATTAAGTCATAATTTAAAAAATCCTGCACATTCCCTTTAGAAATAAGTCGACTTTAAAAACTACATTATGGTGTGTGTTTATACTCAGGCCCTACGAGTGATGGGTAAGATCATGAGGGAGTGCTGGTACACCAACTCGGCCGCTCGCCTCACTGCGCTACGCGTAAAGAAAACCATCTCTCAGGTGACAGTGGTCAAGGACGTTAAAGAATAGCACACACACTACAAGCTCAAAGGTGCTGATGGCCTTCGAGTAACCCCTTCATTACTAAACATGGGACCACATTGCAAAGCTCTCCATCCATGATGCCAAGCACTCCATTGTTTTGCAGTGGAGCCTTCCCTCTCCCAAGTGACTGAGAGTAAGAAGGATTTTGAGCTGCTCAGAGTGAACCTGGTCTTGTGTAGGGATTTGAGAAGGTATGCAGAGAAGCTGTGAACTTGTGTATAAACGAGAATTGAGTATTTATCCGAATGACAACACTGCCAGCTGTATTTTCTCATATCATTCATGTCTATTCTCCATCTTTTTTTTTTTTCTTCTCTGTATGTTGTCTTGTTTTTTCCTTGACAACTTCCTTCTACTTTTTTTTTTTTTTTTTTACTTGTCTTTGTTAGTCTCTTTCAATCCTCCCCCAGTTTATTTTGGTGTTTCTTTAGCTGCTCCTGCTCAAGTTGTAAATCATCATGCACCCAGTTATCTTTGCATTTTTCTGTCACGTGTCAGTTATTACGGGTTAAATTTGTACACTAAGTTGCCAGTTCATTGCGTATATCCGCCAGGTATCTACACTTCCTCACTATTTTATCAGGTAACACTACAGGTTATACTTATAGGACATACTGCTTCATCTCATAGCTCATTTTTGTTGGTCTGTTCAATTCCTCATTCACCCAGCATTAGAGCATGAGTGTGCAAATATTATTTGAGTGGTGATGCATTTTCAGGGCTGCTGACACAGTGAGGCGGTAGCGTGTGTGGCCCTGGTATGAGTTAATCAGGTGGAGCAGTATTGCTACGTTGATTTACGCTTTTCATTGTAACCAAATGAAAATCCACCCAAAAGCTGTGTAGTCAAGCACTGACGCTGATGATGAGTCCTAGACGATTATCACCAAAGTGTTCAATAATGTTACAGATTTCTTTAATGTTCCCATGGCAACAAGAACCAAGTGTTCATGTTTGTAATTATTTCTGTGTTGGTTTTGTCTTCACTTCTTGTCCCACCAGTGCTTTGTTCCTCAATTTGTGTGTGCAGCTGGTCCTAGCTTTAGGCCATGACTGGGTTGTATATAAATCCCCGTGTTGATTCAATGCGAGGTCTTACCATGCATTAAGTCTAAAATGTGTATCCTGAGTAGCATATTTGTTATTTTCATGTTTCCACCTTTTAACTGTTACATGTCCTTTAGATTATGATTATGGATTCTTGCAAGTTGTCATCACTTACCTGTGATTTAATGCATGCAGTGATTTTTCTCAGAATTTAACCCAATCATTCTACACATTATAGTTGTAGACATCTAGAGTTAAATCTTGAGCTTGTCACGATTGGTGCAGTCTTGAGAATGCTACACCCACACAGTATCATTTGCAGTTACATGACAGGCTTTTTCCATTGATGTAAAGGGTGAAGGGGCCTGACAGAATAAACATAAATAATGAGCTACTTTCTATATAAATTAATAATCTATATAAATGAAACTAATAAAAGAGTCAGTGTGTGTAGCTACAAGGTGGGTTTGCAATAAAATGCTAACTTTCTGTACACTCAGCCTTCCACTTTATTAGGAACATTTGTATACCTGCACATAAAAAAAAAAAAAAGAAAATGTCCAATCAGCCAATAATCGGGCAAGAGTGTAATGCCTAAAATATTGCAGATACGGGTTGAGATGTAATAAATGTTTAAATCAACATGTGAAACAGGAACTTGGTCACTTTGACCTTCACATGGTTGTTCAGTATTTTCAGACACTGCTGATCTCATGAGATATTTTACACACAATAGTATTATTTAAACTAGACTGGTTTGAGCTGACAGGAAGAAACCAACAAGTCAAATAACTACTTTTTGCTGCAGTGATGAGCAGAACTCAAATGCACAACATGCCAAGCTTTGGGGCTACAAAATTAGGAGTCCACTACTGTCAACTACAAATCTGAGGTACAGTAGACACAGACAAGTACAGGTGTTCCTATTAAAGTGAATGCTATTAAGGTATATTAAACAACAGCCTGTTAAATCACAGTGATACATTTGTCATATGAAATGGAATTTATGGTTGGGTTAAACTCGAATCTGACTCAAGGGGCCAACTGCTTTAGATTATTCAGACGCATAAACTGCAGCCCAGGTGTCACTTTAACTGTCTCATGGTACTGCTTTCATTCTACAGTCTTTACTTTGCCATACAAGTTGTACTTCCTGTTTCTTTTAGAATACAAAGATGACTGCTACCTCATGTGTTTACTCTAAGTGCCAAATGGATCGAAGTGTTGTGTTATAATTGCTTTGGTTGATGTTATGCTTAGTGTATTCTTTTTGTATATATGAATTGTAATTGTTACTGAGTAAAACAGTTATAAGACAGGATTGATTGATTGATTGATTGATTAGGAAACATCAGGTCAGTGGATTAATTGGCTATTTAATCACACAATCCACTAACCAAGCAAGCAATATAATTATATACTATATTAAAATGTATATGTTATTTATAATCTATCTATCTATCTATCTATCTATCTATCTATCTATCTATCTATCTATCTATCTATCTATCTATCTATCTATCTATCTCTCTCTCTCTCTCTCTCTCTCTCTCTCTCTCTCTCTCTCTCTCTCTCTCTCTCTCTCTCGTTTTTTTTCTTTCTCTCATTAATCTACAATCAGAACACCCCAAAATGACAAAGTTAAAAACAGAAATATAGAAATGTCTGTAATAATTTTTTTTTACCAATACATTTTTTTTTATATCACATGTACATAAGTATTCAGACTCTTTGCAGCAACTCTTTGCAGTTAAAGGAACTGCCTGCAGTGCTCAGAGAGAAGATTGTTGCACAGTTCTGGTGAAAGCTACAAAAAATTGCTGCACTGAAGATTCCCAAGAGCTCTGTGACCTCCATAATTCTCAAATGGAAGTAGCGTGGCACAGCCAGGACTCTTCCAAGAACTGGATGCCCAGCCAAACTGAGCAATTGGAGGAGAAGGGACTTAGTAAGAGAGGTGACCAAGAATGATGGTCACTGACTGAGCCCTGCAGATTCTGTGTGGTGATGGAACAAACATCCAGAAGGATACCCATCACTGCAGCCCTCCACCGATCTGGGATTTATGGCAGAGTGGCTAGATGAAAGCCTCTCCTTAGTGTAAAACCCATGAAAGCCTGCTTTCCAACAGGCACTCGAAGGACTCTGATGAAACCAAGATTAAACAGTTTGGCCTCAATTCTAAACCTTATGTCTGGAGAAAATCAGGCATTGCTCCATCACCTGCATAAAAAACATCTCAATAGTGAAGCTTTTGGGATGTTTTTTCTGCAACAAAGTTTGGTCAACTGGTCAGGATTGATGGAAAGCTGAATGGAACAATGTACAGAGATATCTTCAATAAAAACCTGTTCCACAGCACTCGGGACCTCAGTGTGTGCCGAAGGTTTACCTTCCTACATGACAGCAACCCTAAGCACACAGTCAAGACAACACAGGAGTGGGTTGGGTCATACCCAAAAAGACTTGAGGCTGTAATTGCTGCCAAAGGTGCTTCAAGTACTGAGTAAAGGATTTGAAAACTTATGTACAGTCATGTGAAAAAATTAGGTCACTCCATTAAATATTCAGTTTTTTATTAAGAAATACACATATCTATGTCTAATCTTGTTTTTATTTTTCTCTGTTAAAGAAAATGATTTAATTGCAGGTAAACAAAAAATATTAACCTTGTTTTACTCATTAAACATAAGATGTCAACAAAAATTTGTATTCCAACTGTAGAAAAAGTAGGAACACCCTACCCCCTAATAGATAGTGTTAACCATTTTGGCTGAAGTAACTACAGTAACTAATTCTTGTAGCCATCTACCAGTTTCTGACATCGGTCTGAGGAAAGTTTGCCCCACTCTTCAAAACAGAATACTTTCAGCTGTGAGATGTTTGAGGTGTTTCTTGCATGTACAGCCCATTTCAAGTCACCCCACAGCATCGCAATGGGATTAAGATCTGGGCTTTGACTCTGCCATTCCAGGATTCTCCATTTCTTAGTTTTCAGCCAGTCCTTGGCGGATTTACTGGTATGTTTTGGGTCAATGTCATGTTGCAGGGTCCAGTTCCGCTTCAGCTTACATTTATTTTTACAGATGGTCTCATATGTTCCTTAAGCACCCGGTAGAATTCATGGTGGATTCTGTGATGGTGAGCTGGCCGGGTCCTGCTGCAGCAAAGCGTCTCCAAACCAGGACACTTCTACCTCCATGTTTCAAAGTTGGTATGAGGTTCTTTTCCTGGAATGCTGTATTTGGTTTACGCCACTCATATCCTCTGTTATGGTGTCCAAATAATTCAATTTTAGACTTATCTGTCTACATTATTCCAGAAGTCCTGGTCTTTGTCTATGTTCTCTCTGGCAACCCAGTCTGGCCTTTATGTTTTTTTTAGAGAGCAAAGGTTTCTTCCTTGCACACCTGCCATGAAAGTTAAACTTGTGTAGTCTCTTTCTGATAGTAGAGGCATGCACGTACACATCAACAGTAGCAAGAACCTGCTGTAGGTCCTGTGATGACATTTTAAGATTTTTGGTGACTACTGTCAGCATCTTGCAGACTGCTTTCTGGGTGAACTTGCTTGGACGGTCAGACCTGGGCATGTTTTCAGTTATTTTGAATGTCCTTCACTTGTAGATGATTTTCGGGACAGTGGAATGGCTGATTTCAAATTCTTTTGAGATCTTTTTTAAACCTTTACCAGACTCATAAACTGCTGCATTCTTCTTTCTAAAGGCCTCAGACAGCTCTTTCGATCTCACCATGATGTTCACTCTTACTTCAACAGTCAAGAGTACACTAAACTAAATATCTGAGGTTTAAATAGGGCAAGCCTTTATAAAAAAGCTCAGTAATGATGTTCTAATCATGTGTACCTGATGTGATACAACTGTGTGTGATTTTAGCTATTTTAAGGTCCTAAAACATGTGGGGAATTGTATTCCTTACCAGAAATTACATTTTACAGAAGGTTTTAAAAAGTCTTATCTTTTAATTGTTTAGTTATATTACTTAAATCTCCCAGTATTGTTAAAATTGATATAAATATCCAAATGTCAAATTATGTATAAAAAAAGGGTGTTTCATAGGGTGTCCTACTTTTTTCCACATGACTGTAAATGTGAAATTTCAGGATATTTTTTATTAATAAAAACGTTATAGACATTTCCAGAATTTAGTTTTCACTTTGTCATTAAGGAGTACTGACTGTAGATGAATGAAATATATAAATAAAAGCATTTCATGCTTTTATTTTCAAACATCTTAGATTTTTCCATATGAGCACGATCACTTTCAGTTACACTGCACGTTACACAAAGCATTTTCCATGTCACAAGTGTGATTTCCTGTAAAACAATGTTAACATGGAAGAAAAAAAACTGAAAAACCTTAACAGGTTTGCAGATCCATCTTAGCATTTACAGTTTTTTGTTTGATTGCTGAATTTGTGCTGTGCAGTTCTTCTTAAAGTCTATGTAATATCTGTATATCTGTAATAGACATGCAGCTCAGCCATATTTTTTTGTGATATAAAGTGCAATATATTGTGTACTTTCATGTAAATATGACTATGAATTGAAGCCTATTGTTGACAGGAAGCTTTATGTGAATAATATGCTAATCATACACGTGTGTAATGCTGTATTATAGAAGCACACCTATTACTGCTTCCTGACGCACCATTGAGTTGCTCAAGTTGTATATATATATAAAAAAAAAAACTAATCAAATGGAAATTCGTATGAAACAAAAAAAAAGCATATCTATGTTTTTACTATGGGAAGGTAATGACGCCTGAAGAGGGCCATTTAGTGGAGAAAATCTGCCTTTACATAGTGGTGTCTGACAGAATGATATTTACACATATTTTTATCCATTATTCATTTTACCTCCACCATATATATTTAGTACATTTCATAATCAGAGGCATGCAAAATACAGAGAGATACTGTTCTGATGTTTCAGGTAGGATGCAGCATACATTGCAAAATAAAAAAAAACTCCAAGGGAACCAACATCCAACCTTGTTGCCAGTTGCACTAGTTAAATTTACGATTGATTTGAAATCTAATCGTTTACAATTCTGCAACTTCAGCAGGTTGTTACTGTAGTTAAGAAGAACGGGTGATGCACCAGAGAAAGATGCACCAGAGCCTAACAACTGGAACATTTTTCTTGTAAGAATTCACACCACAGCATTCTGGTCTACCTAACGCTCCATGAAATAATTTTGAAAGATGGAGCACTATTCATTCTTATTATAGTGTATTCATTGCATTTTTATGATGGTTGTATAGAACACAAAACCCCCAACCTAATGAACACCTAACGGAGATTTTGGAGATATATAGTAAACTGTGCTCTTCTAGACTATGATACATTTATAGCATTTAGTAAATGCTGTAGTTCCGAAATCTTGGAGAATCTGTACCAAAAAAACAGTAAATTTGTTCATGGTGGAAAAAGAGCGTTTTAAGACACATGCTGTTTTTTCCCCTTTAATCTGTCTGTTTTCAATTAAATTGTCTACATAATACTTATAAATCTAGTTCAACTCATTTCACTGGAATTGTATGAACAAATCTAGATAGTCGAAAGCACTATATGTCCTTTTTTGGCTTTAATGCTACCGCTCTGGACCTTAAGTTTGATTAAAGTCACAATTTTCATCAATTTTAACATGACTTGGACTCGGTGTGAGTTCAGACTCAACGCGGACTCAGTTTTGAACAGGTTGCATAGTATAATTATCTTTTTTTTTTATTTATTTTTTTTATTGGATAACATTACTCACATCCACTTATTTTTTTGCTTGACAAACAGAACCCCATACAAGACTTTTTTTACTCAAATAAATGATGCTTTTAAAGCAATTTACTGCAGGACTGTTTTTCCCTTCGAATTCTTGAGATATATATAAATTTTGTATGTAAACTTTTTTTTAACAGAAGGATGAGTCCATGTTGTTCCATTCAGTGTGGATTGAAAAATAATTCCAAAGCCAGATATGTTTAATTTTACCTCAAACCTTAATCATGATTCTCGCTTTGCATGCAAGAAGAATATTGAATGAAATTTCATTTTTTCTAGCTTTTCACCAAATAATCCACTGCAGCAAAAATGTAAGAAGTAAATGGTGGCACAGTAAGGTTCAGGAGTGCATTTGTTTCGGTTTTAAAAATAAAATGTAAAAAAAAGTCAAACGTTGTTCTGGCAAACTGATAGAATACTGCCTGCAATTCGGAATTCTGACACCTCAGCACTAAGAAACAATAATATACAATATATCACCTAAGTGACACCAAGTGCTGTAGTGAAAATAAATTAAACCTTATCAGTTCACTGTGTAGTTCAGATTGTGGTTTCAAAATATCCATTGTTCTTCGGCACAACAGTGTGGTTGATGTAGGTCCAAAATCCTGTAGTTTTCAGAAGTATATATAGTTGATAACGTCAGAATTTCAGCATGTGAAGTGTTTTTCTGAACCCAACACCCTACTGTATACATTCTTGAGTGCTGTATTCTGTAGTAGAAATGACCCAGATGGATTTGAAAATGGTAGTAAGCAGAATTTCAGTTTCATCTTGATCTGTATGCATGGGTAATGGAGCATAGACATCCTGACTGTCTGACTTTAGCATACATTAACCTATTTTATACATAGAGAATGTCTATTATTTCCTTCTGTCTTATATAAACAATTCCAGGACTGGTATCACAACATGGACATTTATGCTTTAATATATTTTTTGTTCCAGGAAAACTGTGCAAAAAAGCTGCTCAATAATTGGTAATACTTTTTTGACTGTATTTTTGCTCCTTTAATATTGTCACTTGTCTCAAAGAGGCCCTGGTGCTATTAACCAATGAGGCACAGGGATTCACAAGTGTTGTGTGTGTGTGTGGCAGTTTTGGTTCCTCTCTGAGAATGAACTCTAATGCTTTTGCTTTGATAAGAATAGTTTAAAGTGGTGAAATGTCCTACTTTGTTTTTATGTTTCAACTCCTAGACTTGTGATTGTCACATAATATTATATTGTATCTACAAGACTATTTATTGTATTCATGTGTGACCTGTAAGACAATAAAGTATTTTTCTTTATAAATTGCCTTTGGAATTGATTCTCATTTTTTTTTTTTGTTTTCTAAAACTTATTTCCAGACACCAAGCACACAAAGTCAGCAAAGATAAAAAAAAAAAATACTTATCGACCTGATATAACCAAGTTTTTAACTCTAAAGCATCTCTACTGATGAGTCAAACCTGGAGCACTGACTGCACACAAAATGCAACCGCTGACACTTTCAGGCGATGTGACCGTTAGGAAATCAAGTCTATTTAGTTGAGTCAGATCTCTACAAGTGTATGCACTTGTGTACATTTGGCTATGTTTGTGTGTGCGCTTTCTCTTCCTGTGACCTTGTTGCTGAGTGTTCATTTGGAAAAGACGTTAAGCAAGTTGACCACGAGCGGTTTCAGAACGGCATTTCCCTGAATTACAAAGAGATTGCAAAGTAATTATCAATGGTAACAAATGCGTAAACAGCAAATAACTAATTTCAAAATGACTCTTGTACCTAACACTGGGGTTACAGCTTCATTCAGCCTACAACATGAAGACAAGAAATGAATCTGCAACAGAAGTTAGTCTGAGGCCTCTATGATTCACTGAAATATCACAATATAACAGTAATCAAAAAGCAGCTTTACAGAGATCTAGATGTAGATTTAGATCTCTAATAAAAGCCAGTGGTGAGGAAAAACTCACGGGACATGAGAAAGAAAGTTGGAGAGGACTCAAATTTAAAAGAGAACCAGTTCGGAATGATACCCGATTATGTAAACTTTTACAAGTATATGCTATAAGCAAGTGCTATGTGGGTTTTGTATTTTTAGTACAAGTCCATGTAAGATTATCCACTAAAGCAAGGGTGAGGCTTGATAAGTCCATGTGGGTCCATCAGCGGCTGTAGAAAACAAATTCCAATTAGATCAGTATTTGTCCAGCGATTTTACCAATAGACATTGTCCTAAAGCAGCTTTACAGAAATAAATAGATTATGAATATATTATAGATTAAGACATTATAAGTTTATTCCTAATGAGCAAGCCGGTGGTGCCGTTGGCAAGGAAACACTCCCTGAGATGGTTTGATGAAGAAACCTTGAGAGGAACCAGGCTCAAAATGGAACCCATCTTTATACTGCTGAATGTCCGTTCATTATATTTTCTTTAACAGTAGAGAAAACTACTTTTAACCATGTAACAATAAAGACAGCTGACCATTAAAACCAGATGTTTTTTTTCTAAACTGTTACCTAAATTGGAAACACAAAATGATATTGAATCACTGTGTTTTTTTGTAGTGTTACAATCTCCCTTCACTGCAACTTAGAGGCTCAAACATGTAGCATTGGTTTGCCAATGCTGGTGTGGAAGAATTTGAGTGTCCTGCACAGATACCCCTCAACCCCTTTGGGATGACCTTGAACACTGACTGAAACTCAGGCACAAATTCCCACAGCCACACTCCAAAATCTGGATGAAAGCCTTCCCAAAAAAAGCAGAAAATATTATAACAGTAAATGGGGAATGCACCTGGAATGAGATGTTCAGTAATACATATACATTTGATGGTAAGCTGTTCATGAACCTTTGACCATATAATATAGTTTAGTATATCATATTCTTACCAAAGATTAAAATTAAATGTACATAACTACAGTCTGTACTTACATACATAGGGTACTTACAACATATGTGTACTTACAACACATTTAAGGTCTATATTTGTAATTGAAATAGTATCTAAAAGCAGATCATAATTTTAATGATTCACTTTAATATCTTTTCATGAGATTTTCAGTTGTGGGAATCAAATAAAGCAAATTCTAACCTAATATCCTTATTGCTTTGCACATGGTTTATCACAGAAACTGTGATTACTAAATCTTGAATCTTTATAGGTACATTGGGAAAGTTGAATAGCTCCACTTTAGCCCGTAAACTGTGTAACCCAGACGGTAATGTGTGTGGGCATGTAGAAACAAAGTAAGTTCACCAAGGCATAGTTGAGTTGGTATTGGGGCAATAAGTATAATAACTACCCTGGCTCCAATACAAGGACATACAGTACTGCATTTATAAAGCGTTTCAAAAGTAACTTCAGTTACTAGAACTCATATGCTTGTGAAAAAGCGGACATATTACTTCCATTTTTGAGAAGATACATTGACCTCTGGATTTTACTTTAGAGTTACATTTTTTTTTTAAATATGTATAGCACTTTTAACAACAGACATTGTCACACAAAGCAACTTTACAGCAATATATTTTGAGATAAACTTAACCCAAACTTTATCCCGAATAATCAAGCCAGAGGAAATGGTGGAAAGGAAAAACTGCCTGAAATGATACTAAAAAGAAACCAGGCTCATAGGGAAACCCATACTCATCTGGGTGACATCTGGGTATCTCTTCATTATAGTTTAATCATTGTTATTGCTATTAACTGTTTAGTGGCTTTAACTTTGAATGGCTTGTAATGACTAAGCCTGTCTATTTCTTTACCAGTTGTGGTCTTGGAAGATCAGATTAGACAGCTATTGTTTAGTTTTATTGCACCAAAAAACTTTATTAGGCTCTACTCTTCTTTCTTTGTTCCATCCATGACCAGGGGAGTGTAACTGTTGCTGTCTTGGTGAAACTAGTGGCCTTTCCCCTATTTGATCTCTATCAAAATGACACTTGCCAACCACTGTTAGTTCTATGTATAGTCTTTAAAGTCAGACTACTACAGAATCTTGTGTGCTCTATCAATATACTTCACATGGCAACAACCATACCTAGCAATTGTAACCTGTCAGCAAACAAAGAACTATAAACGATAGGATTTATAAACTTTTTCCGGTTCAGTTGAGCTACCCCATATAGCATGACAATAAGTTTTGCATAGAATATTGTGTTAAGATACATTGTGTTCAGCTGCATGAAGGATGCTGTGTATATTATAAATGCACACTCTAAATACATTGAAGATATGAAACATAATGGGGGACATTTAGGTAGTGCCATAAAGCAAAACCCCCTTTTTTTTACTGAGGTAGCACCTTTGCTTACATTGAATGACAATGCACTTTAACTGTCAAACAAGCCACAAATAATCTCGCCTAAACCCCATCCCCCTTCCACCACCAAACAACTGTGTTGAACCATTTTTATTTTACATTGCTACAATCTCAATCACCAGAAAAAAACGGTATGCTGTGTAAAATGTAAATAAAATCGGAATGCAATGATTTACATATGTTATAAACCCATATTTTATTTTATAGAAAACATATAAATGTTTAAAGAATAAGGTAAGATTTAATTTGATGGCTGTGACACATCTCAAAAAGTTAGGACAGCTCATGATTAACACAATGTAGCTTCCCCTATTCTTTAACAGTCCATATAAATCTGAGAACTGAGAAGACCATTTGACTTTTAGATGAGGAATGTTGTCTCATATATGTCTGACACGGGATTCTAGCTGTTTAACAGTCCTGGGTCTTCTTTGTCATATATTATGTTTTATGATGCACTAAATGCTCTTATTTAGTGGACTGCAGGTAGGTCAGTTCAGCACCAGGACTCTTCTCCTACAAAGCCAAGCTGTTGTATTAGATACATGATGTGATTTAGCATTGTCTTGCTTAAATATGCAACGCCTTCACTGAAAGACATCATCTAGATGGAACCATAAGTTGCTCTAAACCTGTATATACCTTGGCCCAGAGAAAACAACAGCGTTTCAGAATCATGTTCACATATGGGTTTATTTTTCCATGAAAGAGCTTTAACCTGCATTTGTGGATGATCTGGTAAAGACAATGATTTCTGGAGGTGTTTGAATTCTGCAGCAATGCAGTGATTTCCATTATAGAATCATGTTTTTAGGAGAGCTCAAAAATCACAGGTATCCAACATACATTTTTGCCCGTTTCCCTTACGATTTCTCCAAATTCTCAGAATCTTTTTACGATATTATGTGACTAAACAGCTGTGTTCTTTGAACTGATGTCAGAATGCTTACAATCGAGAGGAAACAGATGAGTTCTAAGGACCCATGTGTGTCTGAGCTAAGAATCATCAAAGGAAAAAATGGAGAAGGAAGAGAGAAACAGACAAGCACACACACACACGGTTCACTTCACCACAGTTAAAACATATAAGATTAAAGGAAGAGAAAGAGAACTGCAAAAGTCTGAGAGGAAAACACACACACACAAGCACATACACAGGTCCCCCAGTGGTCACATGACACACATCCGCTTTGCCACATTCATACTCAGCCTGCTGCTGTCATGTTGGTCAGATTCAGTAGCAGCTATGAGTGAAGGCAGAGTGAGTGCAGGACCATGACTTTGAACATGAACCGTAAGACCATTCTGCAGCAGCAGAAGAGCCTGGACTCTTGCCTAAAGGAAAATACCACCAGGAAGGGTCCACGCTGGAGACGGGGATCTTTAACTAATGGAAAACAGTCAAAAAGCAAAGAGAACACTGCAGGGACGCTGACACGGGGACGAGAGCAGGTGTGTTGTAGTTTGATATCTGTGCATGATGTGTTACAACATCGGGTAAAAAGTGCATTGTTTGGATGGCTGTGTATTTTGTCATGTATTTTATTCATCTGCATTTTAATTAGGAAATTATGATTTTTTTTTATAATTAAAACATTTTACTATGTAATGTAGTATCAGATAAGTTATGCATGTACAGGATATTTTGCAAATCTATCTATCTATCTATCTATCTATCTATCTATCTATCTATCTATCTATCTATCTATCTATCTATCTATCTATCTATCTATCTATCTATCTATCGACATATACTGCATATTCCTATAATAATAACTAATTAGAATTGGTCTTAAGCTACGGTTATGTTAATAGGCCTTTTCATGCTTGATCATGTTGATTAATAAATTGGTGCTAAATCCAAAGTGTTTCTTTTATTTTTAGTTATGCCGAACATATTCCAACTCACTAGTAGACTACACAGATCCTCAGAGGTATCTTTACAAATTTCTACCCTTAAAACTTTTAATACAAATGTATGAATGAACATGACACTCTTTAACCAGTGACCAACATGGTTACTCTGTGGCTAAAGAATGACCACCATTTGTTCTCTGTCTCTTTCAGGACGTTGGTTGTTTTGGAAAAACAAGACAATGAGGCATTCGGGTTTGAAGTTCAGGTACATTTGCTTCCTCATTTGAGTTTCAGACAACTTGGCGGGTTACGGTTTCAATTCAGCTTTTCATCCTGTTTTTGAATAAGGTGGAAGTGAATATATGTTGATACTGATCAATGCACAAGAAGCGCCCACACACTGGGACTTCTGCAAGATATGCAGAGAAACAGTTCCTGAACAATCCTGTGATATTTTTTCAGGTTTCATAAATTGCATTTATTTAAGTTGTTGCTTTCTTGTGTGTTTGCAGACGTATGGGATTCAGCAGAGTAACAGCACTGAATTGGAGATGTGTACGTTTGTCTGCAGTGTGCAGGAGGGTAGTTCTGCAGAGACAGCAGGCCTGACTGCGGGTGAGATACACACATACACACCCACACACACAGCCTGTGTGCTAAAGCGACTTCCTTTCCACAGACACATGACCACACCTTCATGACCTGACCCCTTCACTCCGCTCTTCTTCACATTGGTACCTTGTATACTGCGCCCACTTATGCTATTTCTGAAACCCACATACACACACCACTAGCTTTTTTTTTCCATTGGCTGACATTTTCAATGTAAACATGGCCGGAATGCACTTCCTTTTTTTGTTTGTTTTTTAAAACCTTTTAAACTTTCAGGACAAACTCTAAACCTTGCAGTTCATTTCAAAGCTGTTAATAATATACTACACAATATATCTGAACAATAATTTAGGACTCTGTACAAGAATTATATTTCTTTTTTCATGTGTATTCGTATATTTTTTCAACACTCACTTTTTCATTTATCACTGACACCACAAACATCTAGGTCTACAATCTGGGTCATCTGATGCATATCTCTTACCAAATCTTGTATTTCTTCTCCCCCTGCTTGTATCTCTCTTATAGGTGACATAATATTGACGGTAAATGGGGTCATCATCAAAGGATTCACCCATCACCAGATTATTGAACTGATCCGAGAGTCTGTGAACATGCTAAAGTGAGTTCAGCTGAAAAGATACTACCGAGTATCACAAAATAAATCCAGTGTTACATCTTGCACTTGAACATTCATTTAATTAAGAAAATAAATGAAGTTTGTCTTGTTTTTTTGGTCTATAAACCCTAACCTATACAGCTGTTGTCTGTCTGTATGTGTGTGTCTAGAATGGAGACAGTCAGTGGCAGTGTGGTCAAAAGAATTGAGCTGGAAAAGAAGATGCGCATGCTCAAGGTATGTAAAAGCATAGCACAATGTTTGGAAATAAAGTTTTACAATTTCTATTATATATAATTCTGAAAACTACAGAATGTCATTGTTGATGCCCTGTTGCTTATCAAACATACAGTTCCAGCATTTTAAATAAAAAAGGGGCCATTTACTGCAGAAATGTTTCAAACTGAAGGAACTAGAATTATGTACATTTAACTATTCATCGTAGCTATATAACAATTTCATCCCAAGATAAAAAAAAAATAGGATTAAAAAAAATAAAATATTACCATTATGAAGTTGCAAACTTTAATACATTACATTATGAGGAGATTTATGGCCATGTACGACTTCTTATAGTTGACACATCAAGTTATGTTAACCCGGTTTTAACCCCCAGTAAACATTTTGCCTGGAAAGTTTCTGTCCAAATACTGTATATAAGATTGATATCAAACAGATGACTGGCAGGTAAAAAGTTGCTTCTCCATCCACAAATCACAATTCTTCACTTCACTTCACCGTAAATTCCTGCTGATGCAGATTTCCCAGAACGACTATGTTACATATTCTCATGCATGCACGAGTGTGATTTTCTTTTCTTTTTTTCTTTTCAATGTAGCAAACATTGCAAGAGAAATGGTTGGAGCTGCAGGCACTCACCATACAGGAAAAGCGTCTTACTCGAGGTGAGAAAAAAAGACATCTGAAAAACCACATAAATATGCGCACACATACACACACACACACACACACACATATATATATATACACACACACATCCTTTACCTTATCTAACACCACTGTCATTCAGTTAATGCTAGTTGCCTTTGAGTGTGACGTGGAAATAAAGAGAAAATGTTCGATCTTTATGTCGGGGGAAGTTCCATCTCTAGAAAACAAGCTTTTTTTTGTTGATAAAATACTTTTGGGTGCTGAGCTGACTTCCTGCAAAAGAAATCGTTCTCACAGCAGAAGAAGAAATGCGACAACAAATCAGACAAGAAAACCTTGTTTAATGGCCAGCAAACCAATCAGCATTTCTAATCAGAGGACCTCAAATGCTGAAGATGCTTCCTGCACAAAACCAAATTCATTCAGTTCCAGGAAGCATTGGTAATGAATTAATAGACTGTATGCAAAAACAAAATGAAATGGTTCTACGGAACCACAAAAACAACAAAGCGTTTTAAAACAAAAAACTTCCTGTATTAGACAGGATCTGATTTGGCTTTTAATCTCAGATTGTGTACTTTTCCACAAATATCCCATTGAACTAGAGATTCAGGACGTATAGGTTGTTATATAGGTTCTCTGTATTGTATACTATACAGCTAAGTCTCTCATCACAGCCATGTCATGTCAAGAATAAATACAGCAGATTTATTTTGCTACACTTACCATAAAACATTTTCAGTATGTTAATTGTTTCATTGATTGTTTCTCGACAATCAAAACCACCCAATGGGTGTTTGAGTAAAATGACAGAGGACAGAGCAAATGTCTAATATATATATATATATATTTATATCAGATTTCTTCACTACCCTGCTGGTTAACGTTCAGCTCAGCCATTTCCCAGAACTGATCTCAGTTAAAACCCAAGTAAAGTAAAAAAGACAGGGCGGCACCCCATCCTGTTAGAAGTGTGAGAGCTGTATTTACTTCTTGTTCTTCTTCTCAAAAAAAAAAAAAAAAACACTATGGCCTCGCCAAACCTCTTCCTCTTGATTTTTGCTGTCTGTTATCAGTATTTTTAAAGTGCTCGATACTACACCCACTCTGTGGCTTTATATGAGCAAACCTAATCATTTCCTCTACTGTGAATGTGATTATGATATTATGAATGATAATTATATTTCAGCCCAGAATCTCATCTTAGAACCACAAATAATAAAAAAAATACATCAGTTCAAAATGCCATGCAAATGCCATCTATCTAAATTGTCTACCGTTCTCTTTCTCTCTCTGTCTGTATGTCTGTCTGTTTGTGTGTCTGTGTGTCATATTATCTATTTGATGTTATTTATTTAAAAATAATGTATTTATTCTCTCCGCAGGGAATCTGAACATCAGCTCTGAGCACCCATCTATGGAATCTCTCATGTCTTTGTCGTCTCCTACTAGTCGGTGTGGACATCGTTTCTCCAGTGACAGCAGCTGGCTGAGCGTGTTGACAGATGAGGTCAGCGAGGACGTGTTTGATGACCTCAGCCCATGCAGCCCTAACACACCCAACTGTGACATATTTAGCACTATGTTTCAGCCAGAGGGGGGACCGAAGAGGCCAACTCTCTCCCGAACCCGCAGCATTAGCAGTGGAAGCAGCAGCAACGGTTGCCAGTCTCCTACATGGGATAACACCCGAGCATCCTCATCCTCCTCCAGCTCTGTGTTCGCCACTCTGCCTCGCCGAGGGAGGAAGGCTAGCATGAGAAAAAGTCTACTGAAGTTATTGCCTAAACTGAACTATTCTCTAGAAGAAGAGGAAACCACTTGAGACAGACTGCTGGCACAAAGTTAAAAACAAGGTGGAACTCTTTAAGATGGACGTACTGTAGACAGCTAACAAGGTGGACATGTGATGTTTAAAAGACCTAAACTGTCCAGGTTGATAATGATATGCTGGAAAATGCCATTCAAATGGTTTTCTGTCCAGATCAATATGTAGAAAAAGACAGGAAGCCACCTACAGCGAACATGTGCATGTTTGCACACACTACCGGCAGAAGGTTTATGGTTTTAATGCTGAAGCTAAACAGATTGATGTGGTCTGTGCCAGAAGGTTAAGCAACATAAGAAAAAAGAAAAGATGTTTGGCAATGCTGCTAAGCATGTAGAGGTCTGATGCACGGCGATGAACTCAAAGAAATCTACCCTTCACCTCCTCGCTGTGTTTAAACCTACTTGTGATTGATTAAATGTGATTGTTGATTTATTTTTTACAGCAGCAGTGACAGTAGTTCTGTTGCAAGACAAAAAAGCATATCTCCAAAAGAAGATATTTATTTTGAATGTATAGATGGAGTCTCCTTCAGTAGGTGTTTCTCCAAGGGCAAGTCTTCAGAGCTTTGTTTTTGTCTTATTGAGGAGAGAGAAGACAGAGAATGGTGAGGAAATGACTCTTTGAAGAGAGAGTAGTAAGAAAGAATAGTCAGGGAATGACTTTAAAAAAGCAGAAGTAAAAGAGAATGGTCAAGAAATGACTGAATAAAGAGACTCGTGTGGGAACAAGTGAAGTGAAAAAAAAGAGAGAGAAAGAAGAGCAAATGGTGAGAAAACTAGCTTGAGAAGAGAGAAGAAAAGCATCACACCTCTCTTGATTATTTTCATATAACTCTACTTTGTTTCAGTTTTATTTCTTTGGTAAAAGAGTGACAGAAATAAGTAACAACTTGCACTCAATTTATGTTACTTTTTTTCTTTTGCTTTGGATTCAGTGATCATGGATCACTTGGAAATGACATGGTTTTCAGTTAACTTTGAATATTTTTTTTGACCTATACATATACGTATATCCTATATACAAGACCTTGGTCTATTTGGCATTCAGGGACGTGTACTGTAGAATTCCAGCAAGAGACATTCTAGAACCCATGACAGTATAGAATCAAGCCCCTTAATGGCTTGGGCTACTATAGGGCAAGCCACACATCAGCATTACACACACACACACACACGCACACACAAACCCCAGCATGTAGACCCACCCATATGTGCATGAGATAGTAATGCAGGGTACAGTGTTTAGTGCAGAATTTAGTAAAGATACAACATTATGGGGAGGGGGGTGGGTGTTTAAGAAGTGCACTGTGTGAGATATATATATATATAAATTATATATATATAATTTTTATTTTCTTTAAAACCTGCAGTAAAGAACTTCATGTGAACAGGAGAAAGTGTGAATGAGTTCAAGTGTGCTCATGCAATATTCCAGTTGACCCACATGTACATATCACTGTGTGTAGCAACAAATAAAAGCAAGCAATGATGCAAATGTACATAATAAAGTCGTCTTTGTGTTTTTTTTCCACACATTTTCAGATATATATTATATCTAACAAAACAGACCTTTCTTTCTGTGTAAATGATTATAGTGAGCTGCACCGAGATGGGCTTCGTGAGCTTAAAACCCCAGCCCTTAACCACAGATATATATCTGAAAAATGTTCAAAACAGGATGTGGCTGTGAGAAAGGTGCTACCCTACCGATTCTATTTTGCTTTCTGCAGGTGATGCTGGATCACCTACCAGCACTATATACCCATGCTTCCACAACGCAGAGAACAAACAGAATATCTAAAATGTTTGAATGATTATTAGGGAAATCATTTCAGAAAAAAAATCATTAAATGATCTTGTAAAACAAAATGCTTGCTGTTTTGCTGCTGCTCCTGACTCACATGTGAAACTCGGGTTGCATGGAAAGTGATCATGTAAATCAGTACTCATTAGTCATTCATATACACAGTACTTTTTAACGGTCCTTAAGCACACTACTTTTATTCCTATTTTTTTATATTAATGTTTAATATAAATTCTATCTTGCATTCCTATTTTATTCTCACTGCATGAGGAAGTCTGCAGAAAATATTCTAAATTCAAAGGACAAGATTTTCTTCACAACTTTGGGGCGTTTCTCAGTTCAGAAATGAAATTCTTAACACTTCTTGTTTAACCTCCACATCATTTAGTCACTAGTGCACATTGTAAAAGCATTTCTAGTTGTTTGTTTAAATTGTGAATGCTTTGTACATTCATTTACAGTTTGTTTCAGTCGCTTTGGCGTGTTTCTCAGATCAGAAATGAAATTCTCAAAACTACTTGTTTAACCTACACATCATTTAGTCACTTTAGGCACATCATAAAAACATTTCTCGATGATTTGATAAAATGTGATAAAATTTCTCAGTTGCTTTGGAGCATTTCTCATATCATCCTTAATATTTGCACAATAGTAAATGCATTCTCAAAACAATGTGTACACACAGCACAACACATTTAATTTCTTAATTTTCATTCGAATAAGAAGATCCTTTGTCATTGTTCACAACAAAATCGTCAAAATGTTTGGTCATGTTGGCAGTATGATGGCGCACAGTTTCAAGATTTCTTTATACCGGCAGAAGGTTAACTACGGTTTGGATCACAGTGAATTAAAAAAAATACACAAAATTTGACTTCCTTCTTTTTGCCATCTATGAATTTCAGCAGCACAAATTTATTTATTTGATTGCATATTTGATTTATAAGATAAGATAAGATAAGATTAAGAACATTTCTCTGTTACAGCAGCCAAAAAAAAAGAAATGTGCAAATATGTATTAAAAAAAAAAAAAAAAAACATAATACAGTATATAGTATATACACAACACAATGTATAAATACAAAAAATGAAAAAATATATAAGAGACCACAAGTTACGCTATTAAACATATTGCACATGGGTACAATTATTGTTATTGCTCGTGTTGCTTAAAAACCTTTTTTATTGACATTATTGCACAGTTAAACAGTAATAACAGTGTGTATTATGCATGAGACCAGACAGAATTCACACTTTTACTGTTCTATACAAGTCAAGTCAAGTTTCAAGCCAAGTCAGTGTGCATTTATCCCAGATGAGCAGCAGTGGCAACTGTGGCAAGGAAAAACTCCCTTAGATGTTATAAGGAAGAAACCTTGAGAGGAACCAGACTCAAAAGGGAAACCCATCCTCATTTGGGTGACATCAAGAGTTTGATTATAGTCTTTCAACAATACAGAACACTGGAGAGTGAGAACTAACATGAGCACTGGAGTGTAAAATTATGAGTAATGTTCTTTCTACAGTCTTATAAAGTCATTTGTGCTTATAAAACTAGAAGTTACTGAGCAACTCATAAAATAGCTCAACATTTGCAATCATCACAGATCCAGCATCAGCTTCTCCATGCCAGAGCCTTTAAACACTCCAGGAGGTCCAATTTCAAAACTCCACACATGTAGTGGGATCCAGTTGGCACTGGTACGTTTCTGGGTGGTACGGGAAGTTTGCGAGTTTGGCATCTATTTCTTTAAAGGTCCATAATCTTCATGAGGTGGGACGTGACTGGAGCTGGCCAAACCTCAGGATGCCTCATGATGGGGAGAGAAAGAGAAGCAGTGGAGAGAAATTAGCGTAGCTGCTGTTCATAAAATCAACAGCAAGAGTTAATAATGTGCATTTGATCAGATGTACTGGAGCACAAGTTTATGATATGTGACATAAAATATGTGTAGGCTTTGCTAAAAAGATACGTTTTTAATCTGCACTTAAAAGTATACAATAGGTTTACCGATCTTGTGTTATGTGTATTGTCCCACACTGTCTTGTGTTGTCTGTCTGCAGTGTTTTTTGTCTACACTGTTTGCACTAGGTTGCACTTTATGTAGCTTTATGTTGTGTGTTGTAGCTCTGTGTTGTTTAGTGTAGCACCAGGGTTCTGTAGGAAAGTTGACTCATTTTCAGTGTGTACTGTGCGAGGATGTTTGCGAGGTCGGCATCTACTTCTTTAAAGGTCCACAATCTTCATGAGGTGGGACGTGACTGGAGCTGGAGCAACCTCAGGGTGGGTAGAGAAAGAGAAGCAGTGGAGAGGAATTAGCATAGCTGCTGTTCATGATCTTAACAAGCACAACTGTAACTGTAGCTTGTTTATTAATGATTCAGGACAACCACCTAGTAAAGCATTACAATAGTCCAGTCTGGAGGTCATGAATGCGTGGACGAGCTTCTCTGGATCAGATCTAGACAACATGCTTCTTAGCTTAGCAATATTTTTAAGGTGGAAGAAGCCTGTTTTTGTAATATGGAAAACAAGTGTTCGTTTGTTTCTTAGTTGTTCGTCCATTTTCATAAATTGTAATCTATGTTTCGTATACACTCTTTAATTGAAGTTTCACGAGATTCACCTGTTTTAGAGACCTAGTTGATCATTGGTTGATCTGATGCCGATCACTCGCCTTCATTAGTGACATTCAAGATTCATCTGCACAATTTATCAATTCGAGTCACATTTACAAATAAAAGTTTAATAGAAATTAAGCTTGACAGATGATGACAACTGGTTTAACCATTTTGCATTCATTGACTTATACAGTGAACTGATGCCGAGATGTTTTGGGGGTTAAGACTATTCAGGTAAAACCAGTATAATATATTTTGATCAATAACATAAAAAACTAACAATGTAGGAAACAGCAGACAAACGTAGAAAATCAATCGAATGAATGTACAAAAGCATTCGCAATTTGATCAAAGCAACAAGAGATGTTTTTACAATGTGCACATGTGACTAAATGATGTGGAGGTTAAACGCTCTAAAGCAACTGAGAAAAACTGTATAAGTGACATTCAAGATTCATCTGCACAATTCATCAATTTGAATCAGATTTTTGCATATTGTAAAAACATCTCTTGTTGCTTCAATTAAATTGCGGATGATTTTGTACATTTGTTTGGTTGGTTTTGTTCATTTGCCTGCTGTTTCCTACATTATCAGTTGATCAAAATCAAGATCGAGAAATACTGAAACTGTGCAGCGTCATACTGACAACACGACTAAACATTTTGACGAACTTGTTTGTGAACAATGACAAAGGAATTTTAATTCTGATGGGAATGATTCAATGTTCATTGAATTCAAGGAATTTGAGAAAAGTACAGGCTTTTGCAAGAAATTCAATGTATTGTGTTGTTTGTACACATATTTTTTATTTTGAGAATGTACTTACTAGTGTGCAAATAATAATGATGATTTGTCAAATGCTCCAAAGCAACTGAGAAAAACTGGAAAAGTTCAAATGACAACATTTGGAATGGGATGTTCAAAATGCACATAACAACATAATGGTCAGTCATTCATAAACTTTTGTCCCTATACACTATGAAATAATTTTCGTCGGATATAATTGTATTGAGGTGTCAACTCCAATGATTTGCTGCACATTGTATTGTAAAAGTCAACTTTCAAGTTACACCGGATGCAAAATAATGATACATCTTCTCAACCTTTAAAATCTTTCCCACAGTGAGCTGTCCCGAGACTGTCACCACGAACAGCAATGCTTTCTTTTTCTTTTTCCCCCCACACACGCACACGTGCAGCACGACATGATTTCTGTGGCTTTCTCTGGTCGAAGCCTGCAGCTTCTGTGTGAGAAACCACATACAAAAAGTGAACAACTACAAAGGAGCAAAGGGGATTTGAGAAAGGAACAGCATGTATCAGTTTTAATATATAATATAAGTATTGGTACACATATACAGCGGGGAAAATAAATATTTTACACATTAGCATTTTTATCAGTACAGGGATTTCTAAGTGGGCTATTGACAACATTTCCACCAGATGTAGCCATCAAGCCAAATATTGAATTCATACAAAGAAATCAGAACATTTAATTATACAAGTTGAGTCATAATAAATAAAGTGAAATGACACAGGGAATAAGTATTGAACACACTTTATTTAATACTTTGTAGAAAAGCCTTTGTTTTTGATTACAGCTTCTTGTATAGCGAGACCAGTCGTCTGCATTGCTCAGGAGTGATTCTGGCCCATTCTTCCACACAAATGGTCTTTAAATCTTGAAGGTTCCCTGGGCCTCTTTTATGAACTTTGATCTTCAGTTCTCTCCATAGATTTTCTATGGGATTTAGGTCAGGTTATTGACTGGGCCATTCAAGCAACTTGATTTTCTTTCTTTAAAATCACTTCATTGGCCTTGTGTTTGAGATCATTGTCTTGCTTTCTGGTAGATGGCAGCAGTTTTTTATCCAGAATGTCCCGGTACATTTCTCCATTCATCCTGCCTTCAATAATATGAAGTCTGCCAGTACCCCTTGCTGAAAAGCAACCCCAAACTATGATGCTTCCACCCCCAAACTTAACTGTTGGTTTGGTGTTCTTGAGGTGGTGGGCATTTCTTCTCCAAACATGGTGTGTAGAATGACAATTTTGCTTTAATCTGACCATACTATAGTCTCCCAATAATCCACAGGTTTCTCCAAATGCTCTTTCGCAAACTTGAACCAAGCCTCAGCATGCTTTTTGTTCAGCAATGGAGTCTTGCATGGTGAGCGTGCATGGATGCCATGGCGGTTCAGTGCATTGCTTATAGTGTTCTTTGAAACAACAGCACCTGCTGATGCAAGGTCTTCCTGAAGTTCTGCCCGAGTGGTTCTTGGCTCTTGGCGAACTCTCCTGATTATTCTTTGGACTCCTCAGACAGGGATCTTACGTGGAACACCTGATCGTGGCCGGTTTATGGTGAACTGATGCTTTTTCCATTTTCGGATTAGAGCCCCCACAGTGCTCACAGGAACATTCAGCATTCTGGAAATGTGCCTATAACCATTTCCATCAAAATGCTTTACAACGATAAGATAATGAAGATCTTGAGCGAGTTCTTTGCTTTTACCCATCATGACGTCTTTTCTGTGTGCCTTTATAGGCCATCAATTAGGACTAAAGCAGATGATATCAATTAGTACTGATAGGGGGCAGGGTCTCTCTCTCAATACTGACAGATTTCAGGTGATCTCCTGGCTTTCTATGCCATTTTGCACCTTGTTATCTTCATGTGTTCAATACTTATTCCCTGTGTCATTTCACTTTATTTATTATGACTCAACTTGTATACTTAAATGTTCTGATTTCTTTGTATGAATTCAATATTTGGCTTGATGGCTACATCTGGTAAAAGTTTTTGTGTCAATAGCCCACTTAGAAATCCCCTTACTGATTAAAATGCTGATGTGTCCAATACTTATTTTCCCCGCTGTATGTATGTATGTATGTATGTATGTATGTATGTATGTATATATATATATATATATATATATATATATATATATATATATATATATATATATATATATATATATATATACATATACAGTATATATGAAAAATTTGCTAGAATAAAACAAATAGGTGACAACCCTTAATATCTTTTGCGTTTCTTCTTAATTTCTTTAAATATTTAAGCCTTATGGATAAGCTTGTAGGCAGATTTTCACAGAATGTTGTTTCAGTCAGTTTTTATGAGCTTTAGACATTTAATGAGCAGTTAAATAGTTTTGTGAACCTAGTCAATTTTTTGAATTATACAGTACATTTATCATTTAAAGTATTAGATGTATTACATGATTTCACCTTTGCATATAAGAACACTAGATAAGTAACTGTACATGAATGTCCCTGTTTCTGGCTTTTTCTTAAAAAGTAAAAAAAAAAAAATGGAAAAGAGATAGCACAGGTGAGTCTGATGAGTCTGTTACATTCATGTTCATTTTCTGACCACTAATATGTTGTTAAAATATATAATAGTTATAATAGTACTTTAACTATTATATGGCCCAGAAGTATACACACTTAATGTCTTTTGACATTATACTTGTAAATATATAATCTTCTTATGTCAATTGTCTTTAGAAAAAGTTGCCATTGGTTACAAGCATTTTATGCAATGAGTGATGAAGTTTAAAGAACTCTGTAAATTCTTCAGGGACAACATTATTCCAGTTTTTCTCAGTTTTTAAAATCCTTCATTATGTAAACTACAGTATGAAAATGCACAAGGCTGAATTTATTCTGTATGGCATCAAATTCATTTATTTGATTGCATATTTGATTTATATTGATTGCAAGAGACCAGACAGGATTTACACTTTTACCATACTGTAATTGTGTCCGTTTGTTTCCTGGTTCTTTATCCATTTTCAGAAATTGTAAGACTGTTTTTCGCTCTGTCTTTCGCCAATTAAAGGTTCACCAAATTCACTTTTGACATTTATCATTGGTTGATCTGATGCCGTACACTTGCCTTCATTAGTGACATTCAAGATTCATCTGCACAATTCATATCACATTTACAGAATCAAAGTTTAATAGAAATCTGTTTTAACTATTTTGCATTCAATGCCTTATGCCATGAACTGATGCCGAGATGTTTTGGGGGTTAAGACTATTCAGGTAAAACCAGTATAATATATTTTGATCAATAACATAAACAACTAACAATGTAGGAAACAGCAGACAAACGTAGAAAATCAATCGAACGAATGTACAAAAGCATTCGCAATTTGATCAAAGCAACAAGAGATGTTTTTACAATGTGCACATGTGACTAAATGATGTGGAGGTTGAACAAGAAGTTTTGAGAATTTCATTTCCGATCTGAGAAACGCTCCAAAGCAACTGAGAAAACCAGTAAACAAGGCTTGATTTAAAAAATGCTACAGAGCACTAAAAAAGACCACAAACATCCCTGTCAGTACTGTAAGTTCATACACGATTTAACAAAATGCACTCAAGACAAAAAAAGT
The DNA here is from genome assembly GCF_946808225.1 of Silurus aristotelis. Lineage (NCBI taxonomy): Eukaryota > Metazoa > Chordata > Actinopteri > Siluriformes > Siluridae > Silurus > Silurus aristotelis. The sequence continues at coordinate 27,361,910 of NC_139576.1, read as the reverse complement.
TGAAAATGAAGTCAGCAGTTATGTGAAAATGGCTGTTGGATGACCTGAGAGCAGCAGAATTTACATACTGTACGAGTCAAATATTTTGACATACATCATCTTACACCTCTTAAACCTCCTACAGTAGGTTTTCTTATTTTTCCTATTTTCAACATTGTACAGTAATACTGAAGATATCCATACTATGAAAGAACATGTATGGAATTATGTATGACACAAAAATGTGTTAAACAACCCAACATATGCTTTATATTTTAGATTCTTCAAAAAAGTACTTATAGTTTACTTTGATGACAGCTTTGCACACTTTCGGCATTCTCTCAGTCAACCTCATAAGGTGGTCACTTGGATTGTTTTTTTTCAATCTTCAAGTCAAGTCAAGAGGCTTTTATTGTCATTTCTACTATACACAGTGGTACACAGTACACGGTAAAAACGAGACAATGTTCCTCCAGAACCCTGGTGCTACACTAAACAACGTAGAACTACAACACCCAACATCGAGTGCAGCCTAGTGCAAACAGTGCAGATGAAAAACAGTACAGACAGACATTGCAGACAGACAACACAAGACAAAACACAAAACACAAGCTAGCGCTGACCAGTAAACCTGCTGTATACTCTGATTATACAGTACTGTGCGATGAGAACTATAAAAATGATAACTGAGGAGATTCTAAGTAGTTCCCAGCGTTGTCGAAGTGCTTGTTGGCTGTTATTATCTCCACTCTAGAGCCCATCTCACCTGGATTTAGATCTGGTGATTGTGGAGGCCAGGCCATCTAATGCAACACTCTATTGCGCTCCTTCTTGAACAAATAGCTCTCACTTAACCTAGAGGTATGTTTGGGAAAACTAAATTATGGTTCCACAGTATGCAAACCAGAAGAATGGCGTGTCACTGCAAAATGCTGTGGTAGCCATGCTGGTTAATTGTGCCCACAACTTTAAAGAAATGACCAACAATTTCACCAGCAAAGCACCCCCACACGATCACACCATCTTCCTCAATGCTTTACAGTGGGAACCACACATTCAGGAACTGTTCATTTGTTTTCTGTATGTCTAACAAAGACTCAAAAAGTCTGTTGTTTGTTGTTCTTCTGAAGTAATGTTTTTTTTGCCACAAGGCTCGACTCACACTGTCTCCTCTGAACAGTGGATGTTGAAATATGTCTGCCACTTGAACTCTGAAGTTTCTGAGGCTGGTAATTCGAATAAGCTTATTAGTTACCAATTCTAAAGCATTCTTAGCACAATATAGTTTGCACAGTAAATATATAATACCTATGTTAATAGAATAGCCTTTATTTGTCACATATACATTACAGCACAGTGAAATTTTGTTTTTCGCATATCCCAGCTTGCTCAGAAGCTGGGGTCAGAGCGCAGGGTCAGCCTTGATACGGCACCCCTGGAGCACGGAGGGTTAAGGGCCTTGCTCAAGGGCCCAAGAATGGCAACTTAGCGATACCGGGGCTTGAACCCCCGATCTTTCTATAAGTAACCCGACGGCTTAACCACTGGAGCTACCACTTAGGACCAGGTAATATTGCTTAAATATTATATACAGTTGAAACCAGATATTTACATACACTTAAAAAAAAAAAAAAAAAAACAACTTTTATTTCTTTACTGTCTTACATTAAATCAGAGTAAACTTTTTCTGTTTTAAATCAATAAATATGAACATATTTTTTTGCATTTGTTAAGTGTCAGAATCGAGCGAGGGAGAATTTTTATGTATTTTTATTATCACTTTCATCAAAGTCAGAAGTATACATACACTTCCTTAGTATTTGGTGGAATTGCCCCAAAACTGTTTCACTTGGGCCAAACATTTTGGGTATCCTTCCACAAGCTTTCTACAATAGTTTGCTGGAAATTTGGCCCACTCCTCTTGACAGAACTGGTGTAACTGAGTCAGGTTTGTAGGCCTTCTTGCTCGCACTCGCCTTTTCAGTGCCGCCCACAAATTTTCTATGGGATTGAGATCAGGGCTTTGTGATGGCCACTCCAATACCTTGACTTTGTTGTCCTTAAACCACTTTGTAACTAATTTGGAGGTATGCTTGGGGTCATTGTCCATTTGGAAGACCCATTTGCACCCAAGCTTTAACTTCCTGGCTGATGTCTTCAGATGTTGGTTTAATATATCCACAACCAGCATCTTCACAAGATCTTTTGCTGTTGTCCTGGGGTTGATTTGCACATTTCTCAACAAAAAACGTTCCTCTCTGGGACTCAGAATCCGTCTCCTTCCTAAACGGTATGATGGTTGTACATTCCTATGTTTTTTATACTTGCGTATTATTGTCTGAACGGATGAACATGGGACCTTCAGGCATCTGGAAATTGCACCTAAGGATGAGCAATATTCGTGGAGGTCAACAATTCTTTTTCTGATGTATTGGTGGATTTCTCTTGATTTTCCCATGATGTCAAAGAAAGAGGCTTTGTGCGCAAGGTGTGCCTTTATATGCATCCACAGGTGTGCCACCAATTAACTCAAATGGAATCAATTAACCTATCAGAGGCTTCTTAAGCTCAGAATGGAATCATCTGGAGTAATTTTTTTAAAGGCACGATAAACTTAGTGTATGTATACTTCTGATTTTGATGAAAGTGATAATAAAAATACATAAAAATTCTCCCTCGCTCGATTCTGACATTTAACAAATGCAAGAAATATGTTATTATTTATTGATTTAAAACCGAAAAAGTTTACTGTATTTAATGTATGACAGAAAAGAAATAAAAGTTTTTGTGTTTTTCTGAAGTGTATGTAAATATTTGGTTTTAACTGTATTTTATATGAAAAGTTTTATCTTACAATTATAATCTGCGGGGGGAAAAATATAATATGTTAAAGTTAATGGATTAAAATTCATGGATGGCGGTGGGATGGGGTTGGGGTTGAGGTTAAGGTATGCACCAGCGATGATCTTGCACACCCGTCAGCAAATCTGCAGTTGCACGCCTGGTTCTGATAATGTGCCAAAAGCAAACGTGTCACTTCTATGTAAACAAATGCTCTTATTTTTTCTTAATACGTAAAAATTATTCCAAAATATTTTCTTTCTGCTTCTTTTTTGTTGTTGTTGTTTGCATAAATGAGTCAGGCACTACATTATCACCTACAAAATACAAATAATTAAATAAATAAATAAATAAAATAAAATCATGCCAGGCAACCTCAGATGCATGTGTAGCATGCTTGCAGTGGGCAAGGAGAGCAGCATGTCTATGTTTCACTGTTTTGATGTTATTAAAGAGACTATAAATACCCCTGTTCCTGGAAGGCCCCAGATTTTGTTAGAAAACATATCTAAACAAACAGCATCATGAAGCCCAGGGTGCCATCATCCAGAACAAATCATCCAAAAAAATTCAGTCTTTGATTACGAAAAGATTCTAAACATAAAACGTCTTGCCAAGCACCATTAAATACATTATAGAAATTTTTGAATATGAAACAATTATCATCTAGTACAGCATGGAAAACCGTTATGGACAATTCCCCTCTACACCAGAGGGCAGCCTTACTCCCTTGCAAATAAAAATCTTTTGTTCCATTTTCTTCTATGATCGTGCACGCCCGTTTTCTATTTACGTCCCTGAGTTTTCCTGATTTGGTTGTTGGTTTATTGTGTTTGTGCTATTGTGCTATTCTTGTTTTACCTGCCCTTGCTTAGTATTAGCATTGTCCTTGGCCTTGCTTAGTATTAGCAATGTCCTTGGTACCTCTAGTTTTCCAATTTGTTTTATTTGTATTTAGTTTAGTCTTTATTAGTGTCCACCTTTTTGCTCTTTGACTAGTTAAAGATGGCATTATTACTGCCAGGGGCACATTTTTTCCCCTCAAAGATCAATATTCACTGTTATGTACATCCACTTCCTGGATCAAGTCAATTAAAGTGGCTTTATTGTCAACCATATACAGTTAACAGTACACAGTGAAAAAACTAATTGCTCCAGTATCAAGGTGCTGCGTACATTTCTGAATTTTCTGCATAGTTAGAGTCACTCAATATTTATTATTATGCAACTAGCCAAGCTGGAGATATTTGTGCAAGGGAGGTAAAAATATTAATAGGGTAAATACATATGCAAGTCTAGATTAGTGGTTTCCAAACCATGTGTGGGATCGGTGGATTTACAAATAGAGTTAAGATAGACACTGTCAATCAGAATCCCCTCTTTTATTCTTTGTTTATACTAGTTGATATTGTATGCTACGCTATCATTTTTTAATTGTTACTTACATTCTCATTCAACAAACCACATTTGTGTGTATGAGTGTGTATGTATGAGTGTGGATATTAAAATGCAAAAATAATGTACAAATTTCTCTATTCATCTAGCTTTGCTAGATCCACAATGACACTGACTGACTCTGACCTGGGAATGACATTAAAAATGCGAATAAAAGATTATGGGTTTGCAGAAAATTCACAACTCCCAATTATTAATACACAATTTTAGATATCTTTGGAAGAAAGACACTTTGGGCTTTACTATCCATCTTCCACAGTTAATAATGTTTTAAAAACATCAGTTATAGCTGCTGAAGTGCCTTGAAATTGTTTTTTAACTGAAATTAATTTTTTTTTTTTCATATACAAATACATAAAATCAGTCCTGGAGCCACATGTCTCATAAATTTATATTTCAAATTTGATGAATATATCATGAAAAAGCTGATCTGGTCCCTTCTGTCCCTCAACCTGTTTGAAAACACATCTGTTACATTTGTATGGACATTCATACAGACTGCATCTATATTGATGTCTGTCCATTTAGACAATACCTGGGGTCAACTGTGCAAAGTAATGGAAAGAGTGCAGGCAGGATTTGAGATTTGAGATAGAAGGAAATCTGCAAGAGTAAAAGGGAAAGTTTATTGGACTGTGGTGGGTAGCAGAGTTAAAGATGCTGATATTTTGTGATGTTTTGTGATGAGTGATAAGGATGGATGGGATTAGAACCAAGTTTATTAGAGGGACAGCGCATGTAGGACGTTTTGGAGACAAAGTGAGGGAGGTGAGATTGAGATAGTTTGGACATGTGCAGAGGAGAGACATGGGGTATATCGATAGAAGAATGCTGAGGATGGAGCCACCAGGAAGGAGGAAAAGAGGAAGGCCAAGGAGGAGGTTTATGGATGTGGTGAGGGAAGACATGCTGGTAGTTGGTTTAAAAGAGGCAGATTTAGAGAACGGGGGGTGGGGGTGTATGGAGACAGACGATCCACTGCCGTGACCCCTAGCGGAAACATCTGAAAAAAGAAAAAGAACAATACAGTATGCTCTGAATGTTAGCAAAATTAGCATCATTCATTGCAGGGATTCCAAATGACTAATTAACAACAGTAATTTGATTAATGACAAATCCTAACATCAAAATAAAGTACCTACACTAATTTGTCCTAGAATAATAAATTATTGGTGGATCCAATGCTGTATCATTGTTTAAGGACATTTAAAATATTTTTCAAGCTCAATATCAGATTTGTAAATCAAATAAAAGTTGTAGGTTGCATTGTGTGTAATTATAACCAATTCCAGGCAGAGTGTGTTACTATTCTAGCTCATGCTTTAGTCCTGTGCATAATGAACAAAATTGGTGGCCATAGCAGGCACAAATCCTCCGTGACTGAAAATGTTAATCAGGCCTTAAAATACCTCAGGCAGGATTAAAACACAAGGACAAATGGTTTGTTTGTTATAGAACAGCAGACAAAAGGCCATTCATTTGGGCCGATACAAATCCCCTGTTCTCTAGTGGTTAGAGAAATACATCACACATAAGTACAAAAGGCCTGTCTGCCACAGGCTGGCCATTAGAATGCAGGCTTGAAGGATGTAAGTGTGCAGGAAAATGATGGACAGCAATTTCACCAAATTTTAGATGTGATCAAATGGCAAACAAGTGTGTCTAAAATGGCAGATAATGCAAATAAGCTTCGAATTCAGAGCAACACAGCTCCAGAGAAGGACGTGGACATCAGTGAAGGAGTTATGGAAGATGAAATGAGTCGTCCAGCCCCTGTTATGACCGAAGGAGACGATTCAGTATTTTACACTGAAGAAGAAGAAATTCCGCAGCAAATCCTTGACTCCATTTGGGCTCCATGTTCAGGAGAACCAATTTGGCCGGAAAAACTTAATTCTGTTCAGATGCAGAATTCAGGAGCTTGCTCTTCAGGCTGCAGTACTGGGCAAATGAAAGCAAGTCTAGAGCATGAATGTGTTGCAATGCAGATGGAAATGAAAAGTAAAATGGAAAACAAAGTGAATAATGCATCATCTACAGACACTGATGTGCATGACGTCACTGCAGCAAACAGCAGAATACCACAGTCCGAAGAGCTTTCAACACCACCGGCAGTACCACTCAGGGTGTCTACCCTGACTGAAGCTGCACAGATGAAAGAGAGAGGTAGGAAATAATATATTAACCTGGGTGAGTGTATGGATCATTAGGTATACATGTCATTGACCATATACTGTATATATTCAACACTTGCAATATGGATACTATAACAGAAGGCTGAATAAGCAAATGAAGCCAATTAATAATCACATTTAAGTGTAATGTAAAATCCTTGGATGAGCACTTCAGTCATTATGATTATAGAAGCAGTATAATTTTATAAATCGACAGTTTTCAGGTGAGATCGTCTGCTGAGGCAAGAGTAAGACATAGACTTGAACTGTTTTATGAAGAGCAAAAGATTCTTCCCAATTTACAGATGCACAGATAAACATTTCACAGTAGGGTCTTGATGTAGCACATCATGCACACATTCCAAATGAATACAGGCTAATACAGAACTTTGCTTTTATTATTTTGGATTAAATTATGGATTTTTCATTCCATATATATGTATATATATATATATATATATATATATATATATATATATATATATATATATATATATATATATATATACACACACACACACACACACACACACACACACACACACACACACACACACACACACACACACACACACATATATATTGCATTAAACTATTTTAATTTTTATACAGTTATGCCTGTATCTGTCAAATGTAACAAAGTAGGTCATAAATATAAACCAAAACTCTGCTTTTTTGTGGAATAGATTTAAGTATAACATTTAAATTGTTTCTAAAGCTGAAATAATCCCATCATTTCCCATCAAGATTTTCATATAAGATATTTAAGTCATTTTCTTTCAGCTTAGTATATTCCAGTTTTCTGCTTACAGGTTTTTTTCTGGCACAAAAATGAGCTCATACCCAGTAACAGAAATCAGTCCATTTTATTAAAAAGGCAGTTTACAGTAAATAGTTGGGAAATGGGAAGGTTTCTCAAAGACTTGTTGACTTACCTCCTAAAGAGCTGAAATCTCTTAAAAAAGACAAACAGCACCTTTAAAGTCTTTAATCTGTCATTTTTCTATCCAACACACACCCAGATGAGAGCAGCACCTTTTTGCACTGTGAAGCCAAAGAGACTGGACTCCCAGGAGTTGGCAGTGTGAGTCTGGAGGATGCGGAGCAGGAATACATGCTAGACTTGGCATGCGACTCTGACGGCAAGCCGTTTAATCACCTGATGCATGCCAAGTACGGAACAGTGTCATACCGGAAAATTCAGAGAGGCCAAACAAGGAAGAGGATTGAGATGTTCGAGTCTATGATGCAGCTGTGAAAGCCTTGAACATAACTAACACAGACACAAACACACTCCAAGAGCCACACACACACACACACACACACACACACACACACACACACACACACACACACACACACACACACACACCATTTATTCACTTAGATGTGAGCTGCCATATATAACACAAGTCTTCTGGGTGCTTTCAAAATTCTTAATAATCTAGATAACATGATGAAGAATCACACCGAGAACATAAATATTTTTTAAGCTAACAGAAACTAAGCTCCTGAGCTGAAACATGTGAAAAAACAGCATTCTTATGTATTTAAACTCTCCAGTACTTGGTCACTAAAGAGGATAAAAGTGTAATCCTACTGGGGATAAAATCCTCCTGGTATTACTGCAATTTCCAATAAATCCATGCTCCGTAAACTAATGTAATATCAAAGTATAACAGAAAGGTACAAGAGAAAGCGAAAGGTGCCATAGACTATGTGCAGATCATTAGCTTTAATTTAAGCAGAAATAATCTATTCATTTAGGAATTTTAGGGGCGGTCAGATGCCTCAAAGTCATAATTAAGTGTTTCACCAAATTACCAGATTATACCTTTAAGCAATCCTTTTGCAGGATCCTTTTTTTGTGCATCAAAGTAAAACAATGTATTGGAATAAATAGCTTTAATATTAACCTGTGCAACAGCAAATACCGTCTGGAAAGAAAAAAAAAATACAGAAATCTACAATGCTGTGCCATAATAAGATTAACTCTGACTTTCTGATAAAACACCGGCTTTTTCCCATAGATTCACCTCAGTTACTCTCAAAATAGTCCCTCAAAAAGATTGAATCATAAACAAAAATAATATATGAATATATATTAATATAGAATAATACAATTTTTGGATGCTTCTCCATTCACTGTAATCTGGAACCATGGAAAATGTGTCAGGAATCTTTTTCTATCCAATCAGATATAACAAAAAAAGTTTTTTGTGGACACCTGACCGTAAGGTTTTAGAAAATCTCATTCCACACGTAGTCTCCATTTGCTGTTATAATAACCTTCATTTATAGATTTTGGACTGTGCTTGTGGAGATTTGTGATTATTCAGCCACAAAGGTGTTAGTAAAGTCAAATAATGATGACCTGGGGTGCAGTCAGCATTCCAGTTCATTCCAAAGGTGTTCAGTGTGTTTGAGATCAGAGGTCTATAGCCTATATATATAGTCTATATATGTTCTTCCACTCCAACCCATATAGTCAAGTCAAGTTGATTTCTATAGCGCTTTTCACAACAGACATTGTCTCAAAGCAGCTTTACAGAAATCAACAGTCAAGGTGAATGATGTGTATTTATCCCTGATGAGCAGCCGTGGCGACTGTGGCAAGGAAAATCTCCCTTAGATGTTATGAGGAAGAAACCTTGAGAGGAACCAGACTCAAAAGGGAACCCATCCTCATTTGGGTGACATCAAGAGTGTGATCATAAATCTTTCAACAATACAGAACACTGGAGAGAGAGAACTAACATATAAACCATATCTTCATGAAGTTGTCTTTGTGGACAGGGGCATTGTCATGCTGGAAGAGGTTTGTGTCTCCTGGTTCTAGTGACCAGAGAATAGAACGCTAACACTTCCAAAGACATCCTATACAATTGTGTTCCTCCAACTTTGTGGGAAATGTTCGGGGAAGAACTACATATAGCTGGAGAAGTTAGGTGTCACAATACTTCTACACAAACTATAGCAAATAAAACCAAGGCTTTCTGTTGTGGTAAACCTACAGAGGTCAGGTCTGAGAGGTCAGGCTGGTGTGAGTATTCCCTGTATTATATATATATAATTGCTATAGTGAAAGAGCTCTGACCTGCTTAACAGCTTTTCTTATCTGTGCTATTGTCTACATAATCAGTACATGTGTGTGAGTGAGAGAGAGAGAACTTTTTTCTAGGCTTTATAGTAAGACGGTACTTTCCTGAATTACACAGAAAAAAGAATAAGTGTTTCCTGTTCATTGACTGTAACCATGTGAATTTTTACAGTGGAAGACTTTTTTTATATACTTCTGTTAACCTTTTCATACGGCTTACCGTGACTGATGAACATAAGAGTAGTATGAAATAAAAGCTTTGTATAATAATACTTATTATTAAAATACTAATAACTTTGTTCTTGCGTATTCACAATAATAAACACAATCATTTTATCTCCTTTAGCCGCTTTATCTTTGACAGGGCCATTGTAACCTGAGAATTCTGGGGTAAAGAGGGAATAAACCCTGGATAAGGCATCAGTCCATAGCAAGGTGATCTTGTTCTTTCATGTTCTTCCAGGGGAGGGTGTCTAGATGGAAGCTGATCTTTTTATAAAAAACATTCCCAAGCTTAACTAAATAAACCCAAAACATGTTATGGTCTGATGAGATGAAGATAGAACCTTTGGGGGTAATTCTGGAAGATATATTTGGTGCAATTGCAGCAATAGCACCATACCTATGAAACAAGGTGGTGTAAACATTATGGGACTATAGGGTTCTGGTCAAAATCAAGGCTAATGGGCTGCAATGGATAACAATCTATGTTGAGAAGATGCAGGCCTTTGCTAGACAGCTGAAGTTTTCTTTTTTCTCCCTTCGAGCACAATAATGATTGAAAGCACAAGTCCAGGCCATCAGATGAATAGCTTCAGTCAGATCCCAGATCTAAATCTCATTATAAAGCTGTAGAATGGCTTTATTGCAAGGAAGGAGAAAATAAAAATGGCCAAATCAAGACATGTTTGTTAAGAATAAGTTTAGTAGACTTTTACAAAAACAAACAAAATGAGTGTTTTGCTGCATTGCAAACTTATATATTTTTTAATCTTGACCTTTGTTGGTTGCTAGTTCACATTATTGGTGCCAAAAAGAGCTGACGTCCTTAATCTTGGTTTCAAAACTTGCAAAATCTTGCAATTTCAAAAAAAAAATTTTTTTTTACACAATTATCTATAGACTTATCATCTTATCACAATTTCACAACTCCAAATACATCTTATTACATGTTGAAAGAACAAGTCTGTTGGCATGTTGTTAAGAAATCCTTAATAAAAAAAAATACCTAAACCACTATAACTTGAGAAAATGCATTATGCAACTTTATTAGTGTGCCATTATTTATTCAAACGCTGCAAACAGACAAAAAAGTTTTAATAACGTCAGTTTAATTTATTTGTAACATCCAGAATCACCAGGAGAAAAGTGAACGAGCAGAAATGTAAAAAAAAAAAAAAAACAAAACAAACCAAACGTTTATAAACATTGTAAACAGCTCCCTCTAGTGTCAGAGAACATGTACAGCATAACACGTTGTTTA
>NC_139576.1:27340878-27345878 GCF_946808225.1 Silurus aristotelis | reverse complement strand
ATATGCTCCCAGCTCATAAAAATACTTCCGGTCAATCGAGAACAGCCCCCCTGCCATCACTGGACACCTGAAAAATAAGGTCACAGCAAAATATGACATTTACACTAAAGGCGTATTGTAGATGCTTTGCATAAGGACAACTTACAATAATCTCATTTTTTACAGCTAAGCAGTTGAGGGCTAAGGGCTTTGCTCAAGGGCTCAGCACAAACAGCTTGTTGGCGCTGGGATTTGAACTAGCTGCGCTACCAGTTTTAGTTGCTACATGCCATGCAAACTCATCATGCATCTCTGCAAACAAAGCTACGTTATAAGCACCGCTCTCTCAAGTGTAAGTGAGAAATGCAATGATGATAATTACCTGAGGGGATCTGAGACTTTGATGTTGTTCTTACGGATGTAGTCAGTTGATAGTGTGCTCCAACCAAACACTAAAGGCCATTTGAAGATGCCTCTTTGGAAATTGTCCACCATCACATAACTGTAGACACAAACAATGCTCCGAATGTTTTACAACCTTGTGATTTCGTTTTTTGTTCGCATGGGTTCAAAAAGCTCGACCTTTACTTATAGCTACTCACTGTGTAATTCACCTCTAGGTGTGTGTGTGTAATTCACACACACACACACACACACACACACACACACACACACACACACACACACACACACACACACACACACACACACACACACACACGTCAATCATTCCAGACCCTTTTAAAGTATTCTTATATAACTCACTTATATAACTGCTATAACTCATTGTAAAGGTGGCAGAGCTCATAAGCCACATGTGTATAAGCTGGAAGCTCTGGCCCACTTAACATTGTGATGAGCCTAAACTGTACAATAACTTCTTTCTTTCTAACTAAAACACTAACCCTTAATATGGCAGTATTACAGATCTATCAGCAGTCCTTTATTTGCAGTCTGTTATTGTGGTTACAGTAAACGCTCCACAAATGGAAAAACTGAATATCTTCGCCACATTTAACACAAAACACTAAAACAAGAGAAATACTGTTTTACCTCCTGTTGACCTTCTGTAACTGAATCAAATTCACACACACACGAGCACACAAACTGAGAGAGAGGCAGTGCGGTAGATATACAATCTGTGATGCAATACGCTGCAGCACGCTATTTAGATAGCAGTAAAATGTTTATGAAACAAAGTGACCATATTGAACTTTTTATACCAAATGATAAAGAGATTAATAATACGAATATCTTATGTATTTTATCAACACCTAAAGAAAATCCCATCTGATTACGCATGGAAAACTTGGGAGTAATCATTTCCATGAACATTGCAACACACAAAAGTGGAGGGTTGGGGATTTCAAGCTGTGTATTTGCTTTTAGAAATCATTCAAGCCGTCTCACCTCATATCCTTGTCGTTGATGACCTCGATAACAGGACAAGCGACTTTCCTGCGGTCGATGTGCACTCGGTCCAGCAGCGGTTCCAACCAGCCAACGTTACACTCGATATGGGAGTCCAGAAATGTCAAGACATCACCTGAGTCACGCAAAGAATTAAAGAAACCAATAATGCAGCTCTAAACCGTGTATTTCTGTATGTGCAATTTTTTTTTTTACATTAGTTTATAAAAATGTATTAAATTATTATTATTTTATAACATTTAATAATATTTATTATTTCTTTAAAAAAAGTTGTTGTTTTTTATATTTTCCGTCAGAAATAATAGAAGTTATAAAAGCACTGACATACTGTACAATAACATATTCTATATAATTATAATAATAATATTCCAAATTTCTTTTGTGTTTTTTTTCCCACCAGTTTATCAGTTAGAGAAATATCCACACACACAGACAGTTTTACTTATACACACTTTACAACAATACAGTATGTGTATTGACATACAGATGCACATGTTTGCTTATGTGTGTTTACCCTTTGCCTCAGCAGCGCCGGCCAACCTCGCCCTGATCAGCCCGTGCCTCTCTTTGAGGCGGATGATCCGAACTTTGGGGTACTGTGCCATGTAGGCATCCAGCTTTTCCTTCAGGTAGTCTGCAGCACAAAACAGACAGAAACAAAAACTTACTTCTGTTTGCCACCATAACGGTACTCCAGAGTCCCTGGTTCGGTCCAAGGGTCGCTTTATTTCTGTGTGGAGTTTCACATATTCTGTATCTGTATAGGTTTTCTATGGGTTTCCTCCTATCACACAAAACAATCCTGTTGGGTAGACTGATTACTCTAAACTGCTCTTAGTCATGAATGTGTTTTTGCATGGCGTACAGTGATGGAAGGGCGTCCCATCCATTCTGGCTTTGCAGATTTGGCTCTGGATTAATCCAAACCAACCTTGACCAGGATATAGGTCTAATGCAAAGGAGTCATTAAACTCAACCTTTTTTTTGTTTAGTTATTGTTCATGCAAATCAGTTGTTAGTGTCATTCTTAAAATGAGTTCACGCTGTTGCAACAGAACCTGTTTGCCACTAGTGTTGAAAGAGTGGAAAATATAGTATGAGGATGACATAATATACGTAATCATGTCATTGGAAAACTTGTGTTGCAAGGGTATGATTTCCTAAATGACAGTTTCACTTTCTAAGAATCAGGCCAACTGTGTTGACACACACAAGGAATTTGGTTCCAGCTGTTAGTTACTCTCAAAATAACAGACATTAATAAAACTATGCATTCAGCTTGGACTATACAAGACAAAACAGACAATGTGAGACAATATAGACAGTATTAAATAGGAATACAGATTATATGACAGATCAGTTATGTACATAAAGTATAGTGTAGTGCAAATGACAGTATCGTGCGCCAGGTATGATAGGATTTCTGATGCAACAACATTAAAGTGTCTGGTACTGACACTCACATTCTGAAAAATAAGATTACACTACTGCTGTGACTACTGACAAGACAATATAAAGTTATATCTTCTTCTAGTTCTCACTTTAATTATGAACTGTTTTGCTCTAATAAACCGGTCCACCCTGATCATTCAACACACCTAGAGAAAAGAAAATGTCAAGGTACTCTGTCAGACTAAGACACCCCTAGTTGCTAACACTAACTACCCTTAATTGAATCTCTTTCTATATATAGATGTCTCTGTTCTGCACCTTGTAAAAGAATTCGGTTTGAACAGGCAAACATTGAGCACAAACGGAAACCCCTGCGATCAACCTCGGCGCTTTCTATCGACAAACCTTTTGTACTGCAGTCGTCCACCAGGAGAATCTCTGTGAGCAGGTGAGGTGGAGATCTGTTCAGCACGCTGTGGACAGATCGCAGCAGGGTGGACCAAACCTCGTCCACGAAGCAGAAGATCACGCTCGTTGTAGGAAGCTCGTCGTGAACTAGATTCTGCATGCATCTGAATCGGGAAAAAAAAAAGAATGTACGCTTAAACTACTACTAATACGACTACTACTACTAATAATAATAAAGTCGCAGCAGTCTAGAAGATAATACTAGAGTACAGTTACAATTTTGTGTCCGCCTGTGATTAAAAATACATGAAAATGAACAAAAACAAAAAGGGATCGTTAAAATTGTCCAATGAGGATCTTAAATCATCATAATTTATAATAATAAAAAAAATCATAACTATTAAAAACAATTGTTTTTTTTGTTTCCAGGAAAACATATGTAGATCACTTATGCTTCTGAAAAGCAATACTAAATAAAACAAATATGCAATTCTTAAACAAATAATAAACGATTCACACATTTTATTCAGATAATTTTTAACATCCTGCTCATAAGTTTACACCCCCTGGCTCTTATCATGTTGCCGTCTTGAAAAATCAGTCAATATTTGCACTTTTTTGGAACCATTGTATCCGGGTCCCTCAGTCATCCGATATGTGAAAAGTCACCGCTGGAAAGGCCTCAAATATGCTGGAGATGCCGGAAGACAAAATAATGTGCAGCTCCGGGAGAATTTTTGTTTTATCAAGGCTTGTTGATCCTCCAAAGACAAATATAGGACAATTGCAAAAAATTTAAATAAAATCAGCCAGTGATTATTTAGGTACCAGGTAACTTATATATTATTGTATCTTGTATAGTCACTTGTAAAAAAAAAAAAAAAAAAGCAACAAAATGCAATTTTTTATCCTTCTATCTTACTTTATTTTAATTATTAGATTTCTGCAGGACATATGTACACTTATGACCTTAACCGTATGTATTAAAAGATTTGTTTTATACGATATTAGAATAAATAAAAGCGAGGTAGATGGGACAGGCATTAAGCTGGTTTAAATCCTACCTGTCCAATCGTTACCATTTCGTAGATTTAAATGGAGAGCTATCCAGGATAATGCTAGTAAATTATGGCGTGCCACAAGGGTCAGTTCTGGGACCCCTGCTTTTTACAATATACATGCTTCCATTAGGAAATATTATTAGAAGGCATGGAATTAGCTTCCATTGTTATGCTGATGATACCCAGCTATATATTTCATCCAAACCAGGCGATACAGCTCAATTAGCTCGCATAACTGAGTGTGTTGAAGAAATAAGAGATTGGATGACCCATAACTTTCTGCTATTAAATCCTGATAAAACGGAGATTTTGCTCATCGGCCCAAAAAATTGTACACAGAAGCTCCAGCATCTCAGCCTGCATTTAGACGGTTGTTCTGTAACTACTAGTTCAACGGTAAAAGACCTGGGAGTTATTTTAGACAGCAACTTATCTTTTAAAAATCACATCAATCAAGTTACAAAAACAGCCTTCTTTCACCTTAGAAATATTTCTAAGCTAAGAAATATGTTATCTATATCTGATGCAGAGAAGCTCGTCCATGCGTTTATGACCTCTAGAATAGACTACTGTAATGCATTACTAGGTGGATGTCCTGCATCATTAATAAACAAGCTTCAGTTAGTTCAGAATGCCGCAGCAAGAGTTCTTACTAGGTCAAGAAAATACGATCATATAACCCCAATCTTATCGTCCCTACATTGGCTTCCTATTAAGTTTCGAATAGAC
>NC_139576.1:27260878-27335878 GCF_946808225.1 Silurus aristotelis | reverse complement strand
CAGGACCCTTGTTTACAATATACAGTACATAATATCCTTGAAACACATAATGTTTTAATATTTTAACACATATATTTTTATATCCAGATTTACATCCATATTTATGTATAGCTGCTTAGTGAATATTTTATATTACTGAATGCATATTGGGAAATTATGGAATACAGGTTGTGTAATGAAAGCCATTTTAATAACCTTAAACAATTAAATATCTATCTATCTATCTATCTATCTATCTGTCTGTCTGTCTGTCTGTCTGTCTGTCTGTCTGTCTGTCCGTCCGTCCGTCCGTCCGTCCGTCCGTCCGTCCGTCCGTCCGTCCATCCATCCATCAATCCCCTAATTTATTAGCCTATATAAATACTATAAGCATAATTTATTGAACACGTATAATGCTGACAGTAACCACCAATGGATGTTTGTCTGTTTTGCAATCAAGATTTGCATTTCAATTTCATCAAATCACAATTCCCAGTGAAATATGTTTTGTTGAACACTTAAGGACAGCAATCAACCTCTGTAAATAAACAACTGTATCTGTTGGGATTAAAGTTGATAAATGTGAGTTGAATCTGAAATTCAAATCGAATTCACTCCAATGTACAAACACACCCATGTGGCATCCATGTGTGTGATTCCTATTGCAGTTGAATTTGAGTTTTCGGCTGCAATGCATAACCGATTCTCTCAAACCACAAGATGGAGCCTTTGTTCTTTAGATGTGAGGCAACAGGAGCAACATCCAGGTGTTTAATACTGCAAAACTGCTCGGTGTGTGTGTGTGTGTGTGTGTGTGCACTGATTCGAGACATTCAAATCAGACACACAAGTACAGCTTAGAGATATAGACAGTAAAAAGAACCCTGAGAAACAGATCGTATAAGAATCTGTATGTAATGCACCTTATAATCTCTGTACAGTTGTATCTACTTGTATTCATTTTTTATATAAAATTTGTTTTACAATTAACTCATGTAATTGTTTTAATTGCCTCACTTGCCACACATGTTTTCAGTCTTCTAGGTGAATTGAAATCCTACAGATGTGGGCTTCCCCTAGATGTCCGAAAATCTTTAAGCGACGGTTGAAGACCTACCTTTTCCTGAAACACTTAAATTTATACTTTCGAAGTTTGCTGTGTAAAAATCATGAGTTGTAGTCTGATTTAGATTTATTGTAGATTTGTAGATCTATTCATTGCTAGAGACTCAAAGCACTTTTTTACGTTAATTGATAAATTGAAGCAGAAACATGTCCAGAGTTCATATAAAAGTGTGATCTCTTTGACTTTGATCATAGTATGGTTGTTGGAAGAAGGCAGGCTGGTTCGACTTTTTGTTTTTTAATGCTGACCTCACATAGCAGTCTCTAGAGTCTGAACAGAATATCTGTTGATAAAATGTGGTCTTTCACTTCTATAGCTCATCCACCTCAAGATTAGGTGTGTTGTGCATCCTGAGATGTTTCTCTGCTCACCATTGCTGTAAACAGTACTTGTTTTACAGCTATAGACTTCCTGTCAACTAAAACATGTCTGGACATTCTCCTTTAATTTCTCTGAAACAAATTGTTTCAGCCTTTACTCAGGATTTTTTTTCACCATTCTGTGTAAACTCTAGAAGGAGTTTAGCAGTTTCTGAAATACTCAGACCAGTGCATCTGGTAGCAGAATCCATGCCACAGTTAAAGTCACAATAATTACTTTTTTCTCCGTCTTCTGGTGTTTGTTGTGAACCTTAATTTAAACTTTTGACCTGCATCTGCAAACTTTATTGCATTATTCTGCTGCCACATGATTGGCTGATTAGATACCTGGCTGTTCTTAATAAAGTGGACAGTGAATGTATTGTTCTGACAGATATAAATATATATTTTACATATTTTAATTGCAGTAATTTGTACCATGCACCTTTATTGAAGAAAGTGCTATCTCTTGTTAGCCAGATTACATTAATTGTTCATCAGTAATATAATTTATTCATTCATTTATTAATTGTTATTAGCCACTTCAGCTTATTCAAGGTTCGGGGGATCCAGGGCCTATTTCAGAAACAATTAAATGCACTGAAATAATATTGTTATCTTTACAATACTATAAAATTATCTTTTTTACTGACATATTTTCAGACTCTCAAATATGTTATTTCAGTATAACATTCTAGTTATTTAATCTATTGAAAATGTATACTAAATATATATTCCATATTTTCACTACTTCCAACTATTTTGAAGCTCCCATTGTGCATCAATCATAGTGATTAAACCTGATCTTTACTTATACTCTAGCCCTCATGTGAGTTTGCCAGCCCAATAAATTAAAGTGGGTTGTGTGTCCGATGGCCATGGTAGAGGTTGGCATGGCAGCTATGTTAAATGTCAGTCATTAATGAACGTTGGCTGGGGTATCAGAGTTTGGAATGCTCTGTCAATGGTTCTTCTTATGCCCTCTAGCCTGCCTGGAGCCCCATAGCCACCCTGACTCCAAATGCCCAAGTCCAAAATCCTATTTTCCAATTCATTTTGGCTTCTAATGCATAAGCTTCGATATATCAGACCTGACCCCTGATGGTTATCAACCTGAATCTTAATGCTAACCCGAGTCCTACTGTTCAAGTTTGATTATCTATAAATGACCCACCTTCTTTGCTTTATTTGCCGAACCAATCCTGAAAATCTGGTTCCAAATGTCCGAGTCAACCTGAATTCTAATGTCAGAGATTGACCAATTTATAGTTTTTATTCCAACTAGAGGGCAAATCACCCATCTTACCCACAATGCAATACAACTAACCTGACATCTAAGTATCTATGTATATGTAGAGATAAATCCTACAGTCCAGCTAACGTTGCCTAGGACAAAAAACTAGGCAAGTCAACCTAGTTTGAAATTATATAACCAACCAAAAAGCTAATTGAACTTGATTCTTTATAACCAATTTAAACTCTCTATTGCCCAAGTCAACAAAACTGCTGATTATAATTTTATCATGCCTGCAATATGTCCAAGGTAACATGACCATTATTATCCCATTTCAGCTGACTTTACTTCAGGTTTTCTACATGGATCCAAGATAACCTTGCTCCCACTGTTGGTGGACCAACAAGACCCATTATGCTCAAGTTAGTCTTGTCAAACCAAACAAATGCACAATGCCCAGGTTAACCTGACTATGAATGACCAACCAACCTTAAAGATCAAAGAACAAAACAAATTATATAAATGTATTGTTTTAAAAGTTTTAAGAGCCTAGACAATCTAGCTGCCTTACTGAATGCCCTAGTCACCCAAGCAACTACCGCACAAGCTAACAAAGGCCCAAGCAAAGCTTTTTTTCTAATTTCTTAATATATGCCTAATATTCAACCACCTGACAACTTGTTTCCAAATCTGCATGGATCCAAAATATCAAACTAACTTGGCTTTCTTTGCAGCAGTATCTAAACTCCTAACACTTCATTTCTAATGTTCAAGCCAAACTAAACAAACTCATTCCCAGTGCCCAGCCCAACTTGATTCCTAATGATCAGGTTAACCTGAGTATAAATGTTCAAACCACTTGATATATAGTCAATCAATAGTCAGTCACCATCTTTAAATTCTTGGCTTTACATTTCAGGACATAATAAAAATCATCTGTCCTTATCAGGTATTAAAATGAGGTAAATACTACCTCAGATGACCAACACCAAAAAAAAAAAAAGATGAATGAAAAAAACTAAGCTAACTCCTTTCATAGTATTTAAAAGGCTAAGCAACAGGTGCTGCTAATCAAATGTCCTTGATTAAGTTATCTTCATGTGACCTCCTCTGTAAAATTCAAATTTTTAGCAGTTTGATGGTCTTTGTGTTAACACAATGCCAAGAAGGATAAATATCAGCAATGATCTTAGAGAAGCAACTGTTGCTACTAATCAAAATGGAAAGGGTTATAAGGCCATTTTCAAACAATTTAAAGCTCATCATTTTACAGGGATTCGAAACAGTTGACAATCTTCCCAGGAGTGGACGTCCCAGCAAATTCACCCCAAGGTCACATCATGCAATACTTATTAAAATTGTAAAAAGAGCCAAGAGTTACCTATTAGACACTACAGGCCTCAGTTAGCATATTAAAAGAGAAAGTTAAGGTTTGTTTGAAAGGGGGCTGCCAAGAGAATGCCTCACAAGACATCTGGAACAAGGTCCTTAGGACAGAAAAGCCCAAAGTGGAGATGTTTGGCCATAATACACAGCATATTAGCACAAACGCCTCATAACAATTGTCAAATATATAAAAGTATTCTACAGTCAAACAGCTCATGCAACAGGACAGTGATTCCAAGCAAACCTGCACATTTTCAATAGAATGAATGAAAAAGAACAGAGTCAATGTGTTGCAATGGCCAGACCTAGGTAACTAGGATTATAAATATCTGAATAAAAAGCTATAAAGGCTTGATTAGTATTTCCCACCACGAATCCAACTAATGTTATGCTTTAATCATATTACACTGCAACTGATCCTGAGGAGAAAAAAAATGTCATCTGAGGTATTTTTCTCATCTGAGGTATCAATCAATGCAGGAAGACATGTCAGTTTTGAAGAACTTGACTCCCTTTGTTAAATTTCTATTGGCAAACATGCCTCTTATTATCGTACACCAGCAGTGGAGATGAGCCCGCATTGTGTCTAAATTAACTTTTTCTATTTGCCAGTAAATGAAATCAATTCCTTCCTTTATGCTACTTTTTCATATGCCTTTTGTCTTGTTGCGGAATCTTTTCTCCCTCTCTCCCTCATTCATCTGTTTTGCCCTTTCCTTGATCTGATAGCATTAAACATATAATTAAGTCATAAAGGAAGGTGCTGATGAGCGTCGCAGATGGTAATTGCGTCCTACATTTGAATGAAATGATATGCATTGCCACAATTTACAGCCTGCTGCTCATATTTTATTCAGCAACCTTTTATCTCTCTTCCCTCCAAATTATTCTGCAATAAATTTAGACATCTTATCAATAGCAGGAGTGATAGTGGCAGGAACCTGGTAAAGGGAGGGTGAGAGAGTCAGCAAGAGAAAAAAAAAAAGGTGGGGGGGGGCAAAAGAAAGAAAGGAAAATCTGAGTTGTAGCTGGCTGTGTTGTTTTAAAATCATTCTCCATAATAAAAGACTATCAGGTTGGGAGGACAGAGGTAGTGGTGGATAGGTTTTGTGGGTAATTTGCTTTGGTGACAACTCAGATTTCCAGGTGGAAAAACATAGGGGAAGTTTTTATTAGACCGAATAATAATTTTGTTTTAGAACTTGTGTTGCATACCAATGCAAATAGTATAAGGGTTCAGCTAATTGGTCAAGTGGTCAAACAGACATTACAAACGATGTCTAACTCATAATTAATTGTTTTATCAAAGTGCATACAAACACTAGATTATTTGAGCAAAAAATAAATGTTTTTTTTTTTTTACTGTAAAGTAATTGTAGAGGAATATTACATCCTTTGTATCTTTGAACGAACGAGACATTAGATTTAAGGCCCAATGTGCATTTAATAAACGGTATAAAATGTCCAACACACAGATTAATTTCCCTTTAATTACGTCTATCATAGAATGTCATCACAGTCTATTATACTACAATTTCACAAAGATTTTATTAGGATCTCATACAGTGTGACTAATCATAAATTATTTAAAGAATAAGTGTAAATTGTAATCATATTACACATTACTTGATATAGAATTAACATATACTATATTATTTTATGTACATTTAAAGCATTTTTAAAAGGTGGATTAAACAATTTGAGTTAGTTGTGCACTTCTCTATTAAAAGAAATACAGATGATATTGATATTTTGTAGGAATTCTCTTACCTTAGACTGTATAGAGTACATTTGAGTGATTTTCTTTACAGATCTTTCTAGGTTTAGTAGAGTTTGATCCATTTGCTTAACCAAATGGATTCCCCATGCCTCAAACTAAACCTGTTTCTAACCTGTTGCACTAATACAGTGGTACCTCTGAATATGACTACGAATCGAAAATCATAAAAATTTTCATTTCGGTTTACACATAAAAATTCAGAATACGAATCATCCGAATCTCACAGGCTAAAAATGGAACGCTCCCAGGCCTCTCAGGCCTCAGTTTGCGTCTTTAAATCATAGTTAGTGCACTGTCTTAGCGCTGTTTTTATTGCTGTGTCTTTGTTTTCGTTAATATTTACTTCAGTTTTAGTCATACTTCAGTGCTATTTTAATTGAAAAATTTTTTTTTTAAGTTGAAAAAGGCAAAAGTAGTGAAAGCAGTGAAACGAAGCAAAGTGTATAAAAAAACCCCCCAAAAATAAGTGATAACAGTGATTTGGGTGACAGTCTGCCCGATAAATATAGTGGAAGGATATTCGTCTCCTTCCAAACAATAATTCTCCCTCCTTCTCCTCCGAACGTCATCTCCATCATTCCAGCATTCACTCTTCTCAAAGGTATAGTACCCAGTAAAGATACTGTTTTCCTCTTTTAGATGTTAACGCACCTTTATTAAATGGTAAATACTAAATAATATTAGTGCATAATGGTTGTATTTTTATTTTAATGTTTGGAGTCGTTCGGAATGAATTATCCCAATTTTCATTATATCTTATGGGGAAATTCGTATCAGTATACCAATATTTCAGAGTGCGAATAATTTTCCGGAACGAATCAAATTCGTATTTTGAGGTACCTCTGTTTTCATTATAAACCTCCCACAAATTTCACCAATGCACCACTACAGGCTTTACCTCAAACCAAATGACATGGAGAATGATTAAAGAGTGATTGCAGAACTCTAATGAAACTCTGAGAACTTGGGCTGGAGTTCTTAGCTGTTTTCTTTAAAAAACAAAAAAATAATAAAAAAAACATATATGAGATTTGTAAGATGTTTGATTATACAAAAAGTGAGTACGGAGTGCGGTCAATATTTAAAGTTTCAAAAGGTCCATTAAAAAGGAAGCCAATATATAGCATTAGCAAAATGGCAAAACTAAATGGCATTAGCACAAGCACACAAGACTGTTTGCTTGGCAGCATCATCAAGGGTGAATTATGTACAAAACAAACAGGACTCTCAAATACTTCGTTATATGAGTATGTTAAAAACTCAAACTAAACAACATAGACAATGCTCATTAGTTCAATTAATGCAAATTATATATCCACCTTCTGATAAATACAAACACTGTATCTGTGTCTGAAACCACTCCCTACCTCCTGTATAGTGAACTGAATAGTTTGTACCCACTCTGATTTTGAACATACATCTGCTACACTGACTAATGTGATACAGTGTACAGTAAATACAGTGACTCTGGGAAAGAAGTTTTGCCAAAACCAAAATGAGCAAATTAACCAAACCGAGTAAATTTGATGGCGTGAATGTCTGGAAGTTCAAGCACACTGACAGAATATATTTATTTAAATTTTTATTTTAGGTAGTTTTTAATTCTTTGTATTTAATAAATAAAAAAATAAATATTTTGTATGTAATAAAAAATTGTTTTATGATTCACTACAGATGTTAATACGGGTTAGGGGCAACATTTACGGCCAAATTGTCCACGACAGCCTCATTCATGAGTGAAAGTGTGAGCAAATTCAAGAGACAGCATGTGTATGCTTTCTCATGCACAACAACCAGTCGATGTTGTTACTGGTTAGTGGATTATTGTTGCTGATATCCCTGGAGGCACCTGTTAAAAAGATCTGTTCTGCCTTACCTTCTTCTCAAATTCTTAGAAGACATCTTGAGTACACTGTACAAGACAAAAATCATAAAAAATTTAAATTTTTCAAACATTAAATAATTTTTTTTATCTATAACCAAATATGGCAGACATAAAAGTATTTAATCATTTTAAATAAAATCTTAGTTGGACCTTGTTGTATTACAATGTTCATCTTGAAGATACCGGTATTAGCATAACATGCATAGGATTATGTAAGCTATGGCTACAATATATACACTATAGAAAGCTACACATTCTACACCGAACTGTACAAAGATGTGACTAATATGAACATCCTAAACACTGATTTGATGTATTTATTACTTTGTTTCTCTTATCCTCTTGTACAGGAAATGTCTTTCCTGAACTTCCTTTTCTTTTATGACTTCAAATTGACCAAGTCCTTGGGCCTGTAGCCAGCACGAGCTCAAAAACACTACCGAATCCCCTCTGTTCTTCTCTCACACGTCCCCTGTGCGTGGCTGGAGTTGTCTGATACTTGAGAAAGAGTAACAAGGCCAATATAGGTTTAAATCTCATGTTCCTGTGACCTGCCAAGCGTTCGTTTCGTGCCAGCTGGAAGGCTTTAGCCGACACGAAGAGGATAGGGAGAAAGCATAGGGATTGTGAAGGAAAGGAGGGAGGGAATTGTTTTCAGGACTCCGGGCTTTGTGCCGTTAGTCGGGACCCTGCTCCATTACCTTTAAGTGCGAGTGCTTGTGTTTTTTAATCGCCCTGCGGCTTTTTTTTTCCACAGACAAGGGCGCTCACTGTAGAGACTGCGGTTATCGATATCGCCGCTGGAGTCACTTCTGTAGACGTTAATGGAGTGAAGGAAAGAGACTGAGAGGGGAGACGAAAAGATAATGTGTTTGATCGATCAGCTTGAACAAATTTCATTTGTTAAATCAATAAGAGTTTACAGTTGACAGAGCTAGATAACTACATTTATTTCTTCCCTCCGATTGAAGCTTTCTGGAAAGAGAGAACGAGAGAGAGAGAGGGGGAGAGAGAGAAAGAGAAAGAGAGAGAGAGAGAGAGATGCAGCAGAATGCACTGAGACCCTTCTGGTTGGTTATTGCCAGCAATCTTTATATAAAAGTAATATCAGCATGTAGAGAATGGCTGCAGGCTACACATGCACAAAACCAATCTGATATAGGTGCCGGTTTGTGTTCCCGCTGAATTAGAACGTGAAAAATAACAATTCGAGCACATTGCTCACGCGGTATCCATCGCTCAGTTTTCCGTGTTTATGGCGAGAATGATTGGATTGTGTTTGTGCCGGGCAAAGATTTGTAATATACCTCTGTGTATGATGTAGCAGCGGAATATTACAAAAGTCTGATGGGGAATGATGAAAAGATGGAAAATGGACTTGTGTGTAAATGCCTGTGTGAGTGTGTATGCATGATTACAGTATATGCACAACCTTTGTGCTGTGGTAGCTTGCGTTCATGTGTTTGAGCAGATTGCCCGCAGTCATAAGAGCCCTTATGTCCTGATGTGTGCTGATCGGAGACCTGTGTACCTCCACAGACAGAGAGACAGAGAAAGGAAGCTCATCCACACAGATAAACATTTAAGTAGAGAGGAAGAGCCTCGGGCATGCTCCTTTCTCCAGACAAGAACCACATGGAAACTCTCAATGACCTCCACAAGGAGAATAGCGCACATGCTGTGAACCTTTCTCTCAGTCTAGAATTGATGTTTAGTATTGATGAAGCCATGATTAAGATAGTAGACTCAGTAGTGGTTATGTGATTTGTAACTTGAGTAAATGACTCGCTTTACACACATTTTTAACAGTTTAGGGTAGTAAACTAATGTCAATAGCCATGTTTTCATTTACAGTTGGCTAAATAATTTGCCTAATGATTGGCGTTAACACTTAATTATGTTAATTATATAATTAATTAAGTATATAATTTAATTTCAAATTCAAATTTCAAATTTTATTTGTCACATACACATACATACAGAGTATGACATGCAGTGAAATGCTTTATATGACTGTCCAACATTATACATAAAAAAAAGTAATAGAATATAAGGATGAAATATAAAGTAGATAAATAAAAAAGTATCAAGTATAGAAAATATATGTATTACACGAATTCTAGACGGGGATGGATGCGTAAGTGTCCATGTGCATTAGAGTGTGGTATAAAGTGACACTTGCACCTATGTATATTGATTAAATGTAAAAAAAAAGAAATAATAATAATTAATAAATACTGGTTACACTTACAAATATAAGAAATGAGAATAATTAATGACCTATGACTGCATTTGTAAATGACTAGTTATGGACTAGTAAATGACTAGTTATGCTATTAAGAACTATTCATGGTCATTATCTAATTTTTGTCCTAAGCCACCATTAGATTTCTTGTTTCAGCAATGTCCGTAAATAATTATTTTTCAGACTTTTTAGTAGAATAAACACAGAACATTTAGGAAATTTGAATGCAGTATTGAAAAACAGAATCATACCCCACCAAAAAAAAACATATAGGCTAAAGTGGCATGTATTCAGTATAACCTCTTCTTACACTTGAGCAATAGCAGGATTCTGGCACTCGTAAACCTAAATGAAATGAAATAGAAACCATAATTAATGTCATGGCTAACACCTGTATTTGTCCTACTGCTTCATGTCAAAATGACTGCTGTGTAAAAAGGTCTACACCTTAGCTTTGTGCAAGACATGGTTGAGCATGCCCATTCATACATACCCATTTTCACTAATAAATGCATATTAAGGCAATATTACTTAAAAGTATGTTATAAAAATGAATCGTTTTACAATATGAAAAGAAGTACTTTGTTAGGAAAGAAACAAGTGTAAAGAAGCTATAAGACAACCAAGAAAGGCTTTATAAATGGCTTGTAATGGCATAAAAGTACCAAAATACCAGTAGACATTTGAAGTATATCCATACAAAAACGAAACTGCATGTACTTTGTCATACACCACAATTAGTGTATTGTCAAAGGTGGGCTTTATTTATTATAATACCTGTAATAATCTCGAGACAACTGTTGGATTAAAGGTGTTTGACATTTTTATTGTTTTGATGATGACAATATATTTCATAGTATTACTCATGATTTTGGAGTTTGATAAAAGATTGTGGGAGTTTTATTTTTTAATTATTATTATTTACAATTGAGCTGATAGCCATTACAGTAATTGGGTTTACTAAATGTGGCTTCTTATGATTTTTTTTTTTAATACAATAGACAAATTAGACATTACATGAACAAAGAAATGTCATTGATTCTTTAAATTTAAACTGATGAAAAAAGATTTTTTACACTGGTATGTACAAATGAAATACTGTAAGTACTGTATGTTTGTTGAGTATGTTCCTTTGTATGTTCCTTTAGATATGAGAAAAATAATGAAAATCACTAATGCTTTACGTTAAGGCTTTCTTGATGACCCTTATTTACTGCATTGGTATATAGTAAAAACAATAAACCTCTGCCTGTTAACTATATACTGTATATCTGTACTGAATAATTTTTTATTCAATGCATGGCTTAATGTACATTATTAATTTTAAATAAGTGACAGTTCAGACACAGCATAGATATAAGTTTTGTTTATTCTTGCTTTGCTTGTGGTAATAGATCCCATAGAAACCACACTCATTTTATAAATACACACTCTATATATATCTTCTATACACATCAGTTAGAGAGCTCATTTTCATCTTCCTCTGATCAGATTTCATATTTTAGATTAAAAACTATATGTGTGAAATGTGTTATTTGCCAGGTCTTACAGTGAGGAAAATAAGTATTTGAACACCCTGCTAATTTGCAAGTTCTCCCACTTAGAAATCATGGAGGGGTCTGAAATTGTCATCGTAGGTGCATGTCCACTGTGAGAGACATAATCTAAAAAAATAATCCAGTAATCACAATATATAATTTTTTAACTATTTATTTGTATGATACAGCTGCAAATAAGTATTTGAACACCTGTCTATCAGCTAGAATTCTGACCCTCAAAGACCTGTTAGTCTGCCTTTAAAATGTCCACCTCCACTACATTTATTATCCTAAATTAGATGCACCTGTTTGAGGTCGTTAGCTGCATAAAGACACCTGTCCACCCCATACAATCAGTAAGAATCCAACTACTAACATGGCCAAGACCAAAGAGCTGTCCAAAGACACTAGAGACAAAATTGTACACCTCCACAAGGCTGGAAAGGGCTACGGGGAAATTGCCAAGCAGCTTGGTGAAAAAAGGTCCACTGTTGCAGCAATCATTAGAAAATGGAAGAAGCTAAACATGACTGTCAATCTCCCTCGGACTGGGGCTCCATGCAAGATCTCACCTCGTGGGGTCTCAATGATCCTAAGGAAGGAGAGAAATCAGCCCAGAACTACACGGGAGGAGCTGGTCAATGACCTGAAAAGAGCTGGGACCACCGTTTCCAAGGTTACTGTTGGTAATACACTGATGTCATGGTTTGAAATCATGCATGGCACGGAAGGTTCCCCTGCTTAAACCAGCACATGTCCAGGCATTTCTTAAGTTTGCCAATGACCATTTGGATGATCCAGAGGAGTCATGGGAGAAAGTCATGTGGTCAGATGAGACCAAAATAGAACTTTTGGGTCATAATTCCACTAAACGTGTTTGGAGGAAGATGACTACCATCCCAAGAACACCATCCCTACTGTGAAGCATGGGGGTGGTAGCATCATGCTTTGGGGGTATTTTTCTGCACATGGGACAGGGCGACTGCACTGTATTAAGGAGAGGATGACCGGGGCCATGTATTGTGAGATTTTGGGGAACAACCTCCTTCCCTCAGTTAGAGCATTGAAGATGGGTCGAGGCTGGGTCTTCCAACATGACAATGACCCGAAGCACACAGCCAGGATAACCAAGGAGTGGCTCTGTAAGAAGCATATCAAGGTTCTGGCGTGGCCTATCCAGTCTCCAGACCTAAACCCAATAGAGAATCTTTGGAGGGAGCTCAAACTCCGTGTTTCTCAGTGACAGGCCAGAAACCTGACTGATCTAGAGAAAATCTGTGTGGAGGAGTGGGCCAAAATATCTCCTGCAGTGTGTGCAAACCTGGTAAAAAAACTACAGGAAATGTTTGACCTCTGTAATTGCAAACAAAGGCTACTGTACCAAATATTAACATTGACTTTCTCAGGTGTTCAAATACTTATTTGCAGCTGTATCATACGAATAAATAGTTAAAAAATCATACATTGTGATTTCCGGATTTATTTTTTTAGATTATGTCTCTCACAGTGGACATGCACCTATGATGACAATTTCAGACCCCTTCATGATTTCTAAGTGGGAGAACTTGCAGAATAGCAGGGTGTTCAAATACTTATTTTCCTTACTGTATGCTGGTGCTAATACTACTTTAGTTACTGTTGTGAATTAGGAACTGCGAATGAATTTTGTAGCTGAGAAAAGAGAGAAACTCCTTTCCTGGAAGAATAACCAGTACAACAATATGGTATACTAACAATGGAGATTGAACATGTAAGATAAGTAAACCATAGCAGTTAAAAAATTTGCCATGTTGGCATGGTTAAAGGCAATGAAGGCATCACAATTTGCCATTTCTGCCAAGGAGATTTCTAGAGCAGAATTATAGAAGTCAAACCACAAGATGCCAATCATTCATCCACAGTAAGAATCTGAAGGTCAGATTGGAATTCATGAAAAAATTAGGAGATGAGCCACAAAAGATTTGGAACCAAGATTAACCTTTTAACCAAATTACCAAAGTAATTAAAAGACCAGTGTGGAGAAAGAAAGGATCTGCTCATGATCCAAAACATAAATGCTCATCAATCAAGCACAGTGGAGGTAGTATCATGGCTTGGGCTTGCATAGTAGCTCACAAATTTTTGGTGATGATGAAACTCATAATGGTGGCAACAGAATGAAATCAGAAGTCTGCAGAAAAATACTTTTATGGTTGGGAAAAGTGGAAGGTTTTGGACTGGCCAAGTCAGTCATCAGGAACAAACAAAAACAGAAAGCTGAAGTGGTTTATAGATGTCAGTGGTTCAGCAAATGTCTTTAGTGTATAGCAAAAAAACAAGAATTGGCCTTGCTGTTCCAACACTTTCAGAGGAGACTTGAATGAAAATGCATTGTTGTCAGAATGTTTTATTGGAATAGTACATTGATCTTTGGATTAGGACCCATATTTTTTAACTAAGTAATGAAACAAATGATGCAGGCTTTTTTATGCATTGGGAGCCTGTTTACGTATGTCTCGTTTTAAATAATATATTCAAATATTTCTTTAAATGGATGCTTATAGTGGACTTGTTGTGAACAGATTTCATAAAGAGCATGGTATAGCCAGAAGTCTATTTTTATGGTAAGCCGAAGTGTGTGGACTGAAAATTTGACATTAGTGTTTTGATTTTATTTCCTGCAGAACCTTTGATTAAACTCATATTGCACACACAATAGAAGATCCTCAGTCCAAAGGGGACATGGTCAACTTTTTTCTTCCATTTGACCCTTTCTGTCTAGTTGTTTAAGTAGAAACCAGCTCACCTATCCATAGGAATCTGCTTGATTTTACATAAGCTAGAGAAGCCATGATCCTAGAGGCAGAGGATGAGCACGTGTCTGCCCCTCCCTTATGTCCCTGTGTGTTTAGAGTTGGCCCAGGGTGTGCGCCGGCTTGAGCTGCATATTGTTTTTGTTCATTTGAATGAGGGCAAATGTCAGATTTCCATTGCTTGAGGCTGCATGCATGTTAGATGATCCAGTGGTTGGTGCCTGTGGTAGTGGGGTCGCGCCTGGTCCTTCCAGGTCACTATGAGCCATGTGGCACACCCGGGCCATAATTGACCTTTTGACAGAGCAAAGGGAGACGGCTATACTCCTAGGGCTAGAATAATCATTTGCTATCTTCTCTTGTGGAAAACATACCTCTCATAATTTCAAGTTACAGTGTTTACGTTTGGGGAATTTTCTAATATAGTATTCAAAATAATATATTTACTGTGAATACAGTATGTACTAAATATTAAGCCATTACTAATACAAATGCTCTTCATAAAACATTGTCAGTGAATTTTGAACGATCTATTGACAAGCAACCTGTACGCTCCTGTCTTAGACAAAGTTCAGAATTATCACCATTATTTAATAATAAATGACACTTTTTATAAATTTTGTTTTAGTGATTGTAGATCTAATCATAAAAACAAGACTCCGGTGGTTATCCACTGTTTTTTTTGGACAGGTAAGAGTGCAAGTAAACTTGTTGAAACTT
Organism: Silurus aristotelis; assembly: GCF_946808225.1. NCBI lineage: Eukaryota > Metazoa > Chordata > Actinopteri > Siluriformes > Siluridae > Silurus > Silurus aristotelis. The sequence continues at coordinate 27,320,834 of NC_139576.1, read as the reverse complement.
GTCCACTGGTCTTTTTGATAAATTATGGGTTTTCTTGGTTCTTTTAAACAGTTAAGGTTTTTCCATTTGTTCTATCAACATTAATTGGCTCTTTATTGGTTGTTTTGACACTTGGTATTTCTCCATAAGTTCTTCGAATAGGTAATAGTTTATCACAGGTTACACTTACATGTTACATGTTTAAAACAGTTACATGTTTTTAGCTTTCTACCTGGAACCACTCTGCCATACGCTTAGCGAAAAGCTTAAACTCATAACTGAATATTCATCTTTATATATCTCATTATTTCAACATAAAAAACTATAATATAATATTTTTAATAATATTTTATATATATATATATATATATATATATTATATATATATATATATATATATATATATATATATATATATATATATATATATATATATATATATATAATATTATTAAAATATTATATATATATATATATTTTTTTTTGTTGCAATCCACAGAGTCACAGCACAGCACATAATATATCAAATGCAATTGTATACTTTCAGAATGAGTGAGCAAAAGCAGGGAAAAAGGCCTCCAAGCATCATGGCTGCTGTCTTGAAAGTGTTTACAAGAAACACACAGAAAAAAAGAGAAAGAGAGAGAGAGAGAGAAAGAGAGAGAGAGAGAGAGAGAGGCAACCCAGAAACGCCAAAGGCCTAGCTTTTGAGTATAGCGCATTACGTTATTAATTAAAGCGCAAGTCGGCTTTCCCCTGTCACTGCTCGTAGCCCATGGGTATACAATGTAGCACACTTGATTGAATCAGGTACCGGCAGGCTCGGCATTTTTTTATTTTGCGCTTGAAGGGCTAAAGGGGATTTTAGCGTAGCCCTATTACTCGCCCTGTGAAGGGGAAGTCTATTCCAAGAGCTGCTGAAAGCTGTCAGAATCACAACTCTTTAATTCTTGCGTGAAGTTTGGATTTGTGCCACAGCTGAGCTGTTTATTCCCCCCTCTATGCAGGGTATTGGTATACATTTTTTTGCTCATTGTTGTGCTACAGTGGACACACTGAATTCAAGATAACATCCTGAGCATTTTGGGAGTCATTTTAAATGCATTTACAGTAGGAAGTATTTTAAGCCTGGCCGGGGAGGCATTCACTAGATTCACTTCAATGCTAAAACACAGTTCTTGATTTGAGGAAGGATTTTTTTTTGCATTAAACAAATAGTTTATAGTAATACTCTTTGAATTATTTAAAAGTTACACATCAAATTGCTTTAAATGTATCATGAAAGAAATCTAGGGTTAGAATGCTAAACAAACAATTGATGCTAATTATCAAGCTGGCTAGCTAGCTAGTTAACACAGTGGAACCTCGATACTCCCGATCTTGACACTCATGACCTCGATAGTTTGCGACTTTTCATTTGGACTAAGAGTAACTTTGTACTAATAAATTACATAAAAATGGTTGAAAAACTAATTTATTATTGTATTATTCATTTTAAGTAGTAAATAAAAAATTTATGACAGGTAATTCACAATTTCTGTTGAGTGTACAATACAGTGCATGTACAATTCCCCTTTAAAAAGGACCCATCAAAAGGAGAGAGTCAAAACCTCACGTGTTTTTGTTACTCGCAAGGGGTCATAGAACGTAACCCCCACGAGTATCAAGGTTGCACTGTATATTATTTTACACATTAGAAAGACAACATCACTAGCTGCATCTTTAACTTTTTATATTTCTATACAGCTACAGTAGCAGGTATAATAAAGTTGTGACCAAAAAGAGCATTGTAGTGGACTGTTGATATTAACAAGCCTCATAAATGAATACAAGAGTCTAATTACAGTTATAACTAAGCAGTTACTGAGATGGTGATTATTTGTAAATGATACATTTAAGATATAGATTGAAAGTAAATCCCAGACCATCTCAATAGGATTCCCTTTATGTCTAATCCCCCAATCATCCTCAACAATAAATTGCTCCTGATGCTATTTCACATGCGTCTGAATAGCATAATTAGATGGATCAGGTGTATTAACCAAGAGCGTGTCTTGTGGTGTTTTTCACACATACTGCAATCAGTGCACGAGCTGAAATCATTTTTTCCTTCAAATTTGGTTCTGGCATCTTCATAAAACTAACCTGCAAGCAGAACCGGTATGATTTTATTTCCTCTCTTCTTTCTCTGACTCATTAATGCCCAGAGTTTATGTCATGGAAACGGACAGAAAAAAAAAACCCTCCTCCATTAGTCTTTTCTTTGCTGCTCATTATGGCTCTGTCCTAGTGAGCTGTGAATATGTACTGTTCTAATAAGCAGTGTGACAGAATGAAGGCACTTCTAATTGGTTTTAATGCCGGCCGAGACTGAAGTAGTGGTGCGGCTGCTCGGGACAAAGGTGGCTGTAATGAGCTAGGGTTGCACGGCACGCTCCGGACTGAGAGCTGGAAATGGAAAGACACTGCAGGTGGAAGAAGGAAGCTTTCTGTCAATTTCTATTCTTCTCGACTTTTTCTTGCTCCTTACTGTCTTTCTTTCTCTTTTACCTTACTGTCTTCTCCTCTTCTGCTTTTTGATTATGATTGACCCTGTGTTTTTCTCTGTTATATGTAGCGCAGGTTAGAGTGGAGTGGCAGATAAAATATCACAGGCTGCCCTAGGCTTATATGTTTCCTTGTGCTGGAGGTACAGCGGTAGCATCTCACTCTTTTCTCTCTCTCTCTCTCTCTCTCTCTCTCTCTCTCTCTCTCTCTCTCTCTCTCTCTTCTCTCTCTCTCTCTCTCTCTCTCTCTCTCTCTCTCTCAGGCGTTCACGATGCTTCAATTTCTGCTGGCATATGCAGATCGGCAGGTTAATTAGGTCCTAATCCCGTCGAGCTTCCTGTATATTAAACGGCACACACTCTAATGGGATGTAATGAATTAAAATGTAGGCCAGACAGGTGATATATGAGCTCAGACAAGACCAGCAGAATATAGAAGGTGAATGAATGAATGGGAATTAATGACTGTTAGTGAGCATGAGAGCGAAAGGCTAAGCGAAGGTGTGAGATTAGACATGAATGCTTGTATGTGCATCTTGAATAAATCTCTGAATGTGTTGATCTGAATGGCTGTGGCCAGGTCATGGCTGGCACTGAGGTGTGCTGGGTGGAGCATCAGGCTGTGCTGGATACTGATAACCAGGTGGCTGATTTTAAACCCATGCCAAACAATAGGACCAGCCCCTGTTATGCCCGGCTGCACAACAATAGCCGCTCTAACCACACATTTCTAACAAACAGCTAGATCCAAAACGGTTCATTGTCTGTTTGCACTGGCAGCGTCGCTAACGTGCATCTTGCCTCAGAAAGGTGCTCCTTTATTTTCTTAACTTATTCTTGCTGAGTTGCTTCGCTGCATTGCATATCAGTGAAATGAGACTCTTAATTAACCGTTAAAAGTTTTACTCTTACTTCAAAACATTTTCCATTTGAGCAGAGGTTTCAGGGCGATTACATGATAAATAATAATAAATTGTTAAACTGAAAGGGATGTATAATTTCAAACCTTTATTTAGAACAGTATTGTACTGGATAGAAAGTTCAATTATTCAGGTTGTTTCACGATAGTGTATTTCGGTAATAAGAAAAACAATAAAGTCAGTACCCAATTGTATTTAATATTTTTTTTTTTTTTTTGAAAAATCATCTGACTTAGAGCAAACTTTAACCCTGTTGCTGTACACACCTCTAGTACACTGCTTATAAACATTGTCTGTTTTGTCTTGTCAAGTCTGTTTTGTCTTGTATAGTCCAAGCTGAATGTATTCATGTTTGTACTTTGAGAGTCACTAACAGCTGGAACCAAATTCCTTGTGTGTGAGAGTCATCCTGATTCTGATTATAATTCTGATTAGCCTATTTTTGTAAGGAGTTTAATCTTCTGACCTCTTGTACTAGTATTTCTTTTTTTTTTGCGATAAAGATGACAAAGCAATTGTATTCTGTGATTTTTGCTTTATCCTATAAAAGTAAATGCCATTGATGATTTTCCTTTACATTTTGGAATTGAGATTTCCAGCGAGTTGAAATGATTGTATATAAAAATAGGAACGCATATCACAAGCTTTTAGTGTATACCTAATGCGTTTAAAAAGGATTTTATGTGTAAAAGCAAAAAAGATTTCACACATTACCAAGAGTGACAACTTGTATAAAATGATTCATACTCAGTACTGAATTTATTACAGAATGTCTCTATGGAGAATGGACACAGTTTCCTTCCTCACCTTTTCTTCTTCATGTCTCCTTTCATTTCTCTATTTTTATCAGTCTTATAGCTTACAGCTATATACAAGCATAAGCAAATTTGATGTGTCCCATGGCCTATTGTGTGAGTCCTGGGCCTGGTAAAAGGAAAAAAAAAGTGCCACCACAGTCTGCATTTCTTTTCCATTTTGCTGGGGGTCTTGGTGCTTTTCTCCAGTATATGCCCTCATTTTCACTGGCAGGTCAGGATCTCAAGCTAAATGGCATTGTTACAGAGTATCTCGCCACACTGTTGACAGCTCTGTATGCTAACGGTAATGACTACAGGACGCAGAGTGTCCTGTCCACTCCAGGTCTCGACAAGACACTGAACTTTTTGCTCTCACCGCTAATATGCAGACAAAACACAGATTTCATTAATGCATTGAATTTGGTGTTTTCCGGTTATTAAGCTGAGTTATTTTTCCTCAAGGACTCAATTACGTTCTCTAATTTTTGCTTTGTATGAAAATATTTCCACACAGCTATCTTTTGTTGAAATCTATAGACACAACAGTGTGTAGATGTAATAAGGAGGTGGGGTGTTTCTTGTATTTGTACTTCTATTTTCTTTCTCTTTTTTGTCTCTGCCTCTTAAGATTTCTTTAAAAAATGTTACATATAAGAAATGCAAATTTTTAATAGAGTTCCAGCCAGTTTTAAAGCCTTTAAAAATATTTTTATCTTATTTACATTTCTACTTATTGTTGCGTGTGGAGAGTGAGACAGTGTGAGAGAGAACACAAGAGAGAGAGAGATAGTGTGTTTTTTTAAAACAATTCTTATGCCTGACTCGCCTCTTACCACATATTTGTTTCTTTGTACAACTTTGTTTAAAGTCCAGTAACCCGTACGTGTTCTTTTTCATGCATACTGGCCTATGGACATACCGGCAGGGTTACTGGGATTGGGCCTAAACACTGTGTATATGTGTGTGTGTGTGTGTGTGTGTGTGTGTGTGTGTGTGTGTGTGTGTGTGTTTCGTTTGTGTCTCCTGTCCCAACCAGGCCAGTTGCAGTGGACTGTAAATGCCATGCTGTGCTGGTGGCATGCGTGTGAGTTAGCTATGCCTGATGAACATACATGGGGACAGCAAACAGATCTCACATGGAAAAACAGGAATAACACAGGGGGATTCCTTTAGGCTATTGCACAGTCCAATCAAATCTAAACGGCAAAGTTAAATGACAGCACAAACACTGACAGTTGATGTGCGTGCATTAGAAAGCAGCTTGGCTGACTGTTCAGCATTTTTCTTTCATCCTGATGTTTATGGATTTTGGTGAGATGTATAATAAGAGATGTTTTCTATGTGTAGTTGTGAAGGGCTGTAAAATGAATGTACAGACAATGCCAAAAACTAGAGGGATATTTTGTGATGTTTTATTTAAGAAATTTAACATGTTTATACAAGTTTATTTTATGCAGGTTTTTTTTTTTTTTGCCCATTTGGTAACTTCAACAGAGAATATAAAGAGGTCCCTGTAAGATAACAACGGTTTCTATCTGCTATAATGCAAGTTAGTTTAGTTGAAATTATACTATTTAATTATAAAATCATTTTATTTCTGTTTTTGTGAAATAAGAGAACACTTCCTGATGTGCCATTATAGGAAAATGATTACAATATTTCTAACTAGCTAATAAACTGGTAAACAAATAATCTGTTATTGTTTTACTAACTTGCTAACGTTCCACAACATTAAAAATTGCCAATAAACTAAAGAAAAGGTATAAAATGTAATTTGTTAATAAATTGCAATAATTGTGTTTTAATGGAACAACAACAACAACAACAACAAAAAAAACTTTAGGATGTGCTGTTATAGTAACACAATGAAATTGTGTTACTATAATCCAGTTAATACGTAACACTATCCTGGCATTGATTAGTTTCCCATAAGAGCATGCCACCAGCTGTATTAGACTTTATGTGTGATGATCCGGTTAAAAAAGGTTCGAGAACAAGCAACTGCACCTTGGTATAATAGTCATACGCATGCCCTAAAGAGAACAACACGTAATCTGGAGAGAAAATGGAGGAAAACTAAATTGGAGGTATTTAGAATTGCGTATAAAGACAGTATGCTTAGCTACAGACAGGCGCTAAAAGCTGCTAGAGCTAAACACCTGAGCAAACTCATAGAAAATAACAAAAACAATCCCAGGTTCCTTTTCAGTACAGTCGCTAAATTAACAACAAATCAGGGATCTGAAAAATGTGTTCCATCACAGTTTAGTAGTGAAGACTTTATGAATTTCTTCACTGAAAAAATAGATAACATTCGAAAAACAATTGTGGCAGTTCAACCTCTGACAGCATCTCCTGACACAATCGTACTTACAACCCCACAACTACACTGTTTTACATGTATAGGACAGGAAGAGCTGTATGATGCTATTATGAAAGCTAAATCAACAACATGTCAGTTAGATCCAATTCCCACTAAACTACTGAAGGAAGTGTTATATACAGCTGGTGAGCCTCTTTTAAATATTATTAACTCCTCACTATCGTTAGGTCATGTCCCTAAATCCCTCAAGTTAGCAGTTATTAAGCCCCTCATTAAAAAACCTAATCTGGATCCAAACACGCTATCGAATTACAGACCAATTTCAAATCTCCCATTTATGTCTAAGATTTTAGAAAAGATTGTCGCTGCCCAGTTATGTAACCACTTGCAGGAGAACAATATCTTTGAAGAGTTTCAGTCAGGTTTTAGGCCCCATCATAGCACAGAAACTGCTCTAGTTAAAATCACTAACGACCTGTTTTTAGCTTCAGACCAAGGCTACATCTCCCTATTAGTTTTACTAGATCTTAGTGCTGCGTTCGACACTATAGATCATGATCTTCTCCTCGATCGCTTACAGAATTACATCGGTATTCAGGGACAGGCATTAAGCTGGTTTAAATCCTACCTGTCCAATCGTTACCATTTCGTAGATTTAAATGGAGAGCTATCCAGGATAATGCTAGTAAATTATGGCGTGCCACAAGGGTCAGTTCTGGGACCCCTGCTTTTTACAATATACATGCTTCCATTAGGAAATATTATTAGAAGGCATGGAATTAGCTTCCATTGTTATGCTGATGATACCCAGCTATATATTTCATCCAAACCAGGCGATACAGCTCAATTAGCTCGCATAACTGAGTGTGTTGAAGAAATAAGAGATTGGATGACCCATAACTTTCTGCTATTAAATCCTGATAAAACGGAGATTTTGCTCATCGGCCCAAAAAATAGTACACAGAAGCTCCAGCATCTCAGCCTGCATTTAGATGGTTGTTCTGTAACTACTAGTTCAACGGTAAAAGACCTGGGAGTTATTTTAGACAGCAACTTATCTTTTAAAAATCACATCAATCAAGTTACAAAAACAGCCTTCTTTCACCTTAGAAATATTTCTAAGCTAAGAAATATGTTATCTATATCTGATGCAGAGAAGCTCGTCCATGCGTTTATGACCTCTAGAATAGACTACTGTAATGCATTACTAGGTGGATGTCCTGCATCATTAATAAACAAGCTTCAGTTAGTTCAGAATGCCGCAGCAAGAGTTCTTACTAGGTCAAGAAAATACGATCATATAACCCCAATCTTATCGTCCCTACATTGGCTTCCTATTAAGTTTCGAATAGACTACAAACTACTGCTACTCACTTATAAAGCACTAAATGGTTTGGCTCCCATGTATCTATCCAGTCTCTTAACACGCTACAATCCGTCACGCTCCCTGAGATCTCAAAACTCTGGGCTTCTAGTAGTTCCTAGAATAGCAAAGTCCACTAAAGGCGGTAGAGCATTTTCACATTTAGCTCCTAAACTCTGGAATAGTCTTCCTGACAGTGTTCGGGGTTCAGATACACTCTCCCAGTTTAAGTGTAGATTAAAAACATATCTTTTTAGCAAAGCCTACACATAACACACATCACGCACATCACATCACAACCTTGTGCTCCAGAACATCTGATCACATGCACATTATCAACTTGTGCTGTTAATATCATGAACAGCAGCTACGCTAATTCCTCTCCACTGCTTCTCTTTCTCTCCCCATCCCGAGGCTTCCTGAGGTTTGGCCAGCTCCAGTCACGTCCCACCTCGTGAAGATTATGGACCTATGGATGATCATGGAGAAGTAGATGCCGAGTGTTTAAAGGCCCTGGCATGGAGAAGCTGATGCTGGATCTATGATGATCACAAATTGTTCTGTATTGTTGAAAGATTTATGACCAAACTTTTGATGTCACCCATATGAGGATGGGTTCCCCTTTGAGTCTGGTTCCTCTCAAGGTTTCTTCCTCATATCATCTAAGGGAGTTTTTCCTTGCCACTGTCGCCACGGCTGCTCATCAGGGACAAACGCACACCATTCACCTTCACTGTTGTTTTCTGTAAAGCTGCTTTGAGACAATGTCTGTTGTGAAAAGCGCTATACAAATAAACTTGACTTGACTTGACTTGACATGATAGAATTCTTGTTTTCTTTTTATAATCTAAACAAAGATGTCTTCAGATTGATAAACACACCACTATGCATGCATACAGTACATACAAAAAAAAAAATAGTAACAACTTAACCAATTATATAGATTGTTCAAGAAATAGTCATATGCATACAATTTCACATTAAAATACTCTATATAGACAAAAGATTGTGGTCAGCGGACTATAAAATTGCTTACAATTAAAAGTAAATAAATATAAAATAAATAAAAAGTACTTTTTAATCATTTCATATTAAGTACCCATTTGCTGTTATAATAACCTCCACTTTTTTAAGAAGATGTTCCACTAGATTTTGGCATGCACTTGTGAAGATTCAGATACAAGAGCGTTAGTGAAGTCATCTGTAGAATGAGGAGGTCTGGGGTGCCGTCAGCATTTCAATTCATCCCTAAGGTGTTTGATAGGGTTAAGGTCAGAAATCTATAGCAGGCCACTCAAGATCTTCCACACCAACCCATGTAAACTATATCATCATGGAGCTGGCTTTTTGTGCACAAGGGCATTGACATGCTGGAACAGGTTTGGGTGTCCTAGTTCAAGCAAAGGGAAAATTTTATGATACAACATCCTGAGACATCAGTTACAATTGTGTGCCCCCAACTTAGTCTTAACAAGTTGGGAAGAACTACATATGACTTGGAAAAAGAGGTGTCCCAATATTGTCAATATATATATATATATATATATATATATATATATATATATATATATATATATATATATATATATATATATATATATATATATATATATATATATATATAGTGTATTTCGTTTCTGAAATCTGCCCTGTTTTGATTTTGGTTTCTTTAAAAAAAAAAAAAAAAAAGCTGCTGCTGCTGCTTGTACATTCAGTGTGCGTTGAAGCGTAAATTGTCTGAGCATAAAGCCCACAGGTTTCCGGTTCGAAGTGAGTCAGCAGCACTGTTAGAGAAAGATAGGAATTATCAGTGTCACCTTTGAGCTGCCACAGACATCTAGTGCCTTCCACTATCACACGTAATGGCATTCAGGCCTGTCCTTGATCACATTTACGATAGCATATTTGATGCATTTGTAAAGCAAGTGAAGAATAAACCCACCTATGAGAATATGTCCGTCTTTTTTTCTCTCCCTCACTCTGTAAATCACATGTCAGACAGTTGCAGATGTACCTGCTCTAGTCTGAAAGAGAGGAAAAAGTGTATGTGTGTCTATGTGTTGGTGTGTGTGTGTGAAAGGAGAAAAGAAAGAGAATAAGAGGCGGAAAAAGTAAGATTATCTTTGCGACTCTGCAGCTGGCTCCTGTGTGGTACGTGGAGTGACAGCTCTTTCAGCTGACTGACAGGTGTCCTTTGAAATGCCGGTGAGGCGGCGTCTGTTCTGACTGTTGAAATGCATTTTTTTTTCCGCCCTTATCAAAACGGCACGGATGGCACCGATAGGTGCCGTTAACATTGCAAATGGCTGTGGAATTATTCATCGTCAGCCTGGGCTGGGGGAGAGAAAGAAAGAGACAGGGTGAAGTTTGATTATTCTCCTCACACAATAGACGGAGACGCTTAATGATTTCTCTCCTGGCTTGGCAGCGTGCGCTGTGTCGACTTCGGTGCGGGTGACACGGGTCTGGCCAAGTGTTAGAGCAAGATCATAACGTCCGGGCCTGCATTTTAATTTCTAATACATTAATCTTCTTGCAACAGATCCGCCTATGAATATTCCGCCCGGCTCCTTGTTTGTCAGAGAGGCTGTCTCTCTTTCATCCATGGAGGTGCTTTCATTCTCTTTGAAAGCCGGGCTAAATGGACCCGATCAGTCAACGACATCCGCAGCACAATGGCGCTGGCTAACACGCTCCTTTTCTCCTTTTCAGGCCTCTGATAGACAACTCTGACACTCGGTCCCCGGGGGACACACTCAGCTCTCCTGCTGCTTGAGAGACTTCCGTCATTTTATCGCTGCTATAAAGGATTGTCATAGGTGAATGTATCAGCGGTTTGGAGAGAGCTAGCCTTTCTGACCCGGTGCCCGCTGTACCTCTGCTGCCTCGGTAATAGCATGCAGGTGCATAGATTCTGTTCTACAAGCATGTCCTCTAACTCAGGTCTTTTTTTTTTAAGCGAAGCTTTCTTTGTTCTCTGCTTTTAATTAGCATTGTCTTAAGTTCATTAGAGTGAAGCACGGTGGTGTTTCTAATAAGCTCAGGTGGACCTTCTACAACATCCTCAGCTTTGTGCTGAATGACCTAACATTGCTTTCATGCTTTGTAGGCCATGCTGTAATGGCACACACAGAAAAGAGAGGCAAGGACATGCTCATTTAAATGAATACCTCTAGCTTTGTTATTCATGTCCAAGCTATTAGGCAGGTGAATTTCTTCATCAGAACAGATTGAAAATCCAACTGACACATCAACAGTTCACTTGAATCAGAAAAAAAGTTTGGACAATTTATGTTTGTAAATAGACATTTAGATGGTGCCCTTAAAAAAAAAAGTTTTGTATAACTTGTATACTTGATTATACTTTGTAATATTTTCCAGAGAACCTTTAATTCTTCACCCACAGGTGCATCCAAACAACCTGTAATGAATCTAGATGGGACTTTTTTTTCTTCTAAAATATCAGACAGAACTATTGCTTATTAGTTTATCTTGATTATGTCATATTAAACATATTTTCCCATTTTCCATTCATTCATCCTAGTAATTTTGGTGATAAATCAAGGAAACACTGGGGCAAGATCTGACACCAGGTCATTGCAGGGCTCAGTGAAGCACAGTAGTCAAGTATTTAGAATTTGAATCGGAAGGTTGTAAGTTCAAATCCTATGTCACTGCTGGGCCCATGAGGAAGTCCCCCTAATTCTCAGCTACTCAGCTATATAAAACGAGATAATTGTAAGTTGATAGTGATAAGTTAACTCAAGCCAAGGTTTTGGGAAGTAGAAGGAAACTACCCAGCCACACAAGTTCAAATTTAGGATTGGAATCTTAATATATCTTCTTTTTTTTCACTCTGACATTTTCCTGGTGAAAACAAGACAGCCAAATGGGAAAGGATGCTCTCATCTACTAAAAAATACTTCACAAATAAACAATAAACATCTAAAAAAACAACCAAGTACGTGATCCATCCAAACTCATATAATACCAAGAATGACCATTATCACTGGTCACTGATTATAATCCAAACTGAATATGACTGATGCCTGACACTATTGTGCTAATAATCAGAATGCAATCAGAATGCAATTTGCGAAAATATGGTCTTGATATCTTTTGCCTCTCTAAGTAATTGCATCATTTTTTTTTCGAGTACTACGGTATTGGTCCAATACATGACAAATTTATCTAATAAATGAATTCACCAGTCCTGTCCTACAGACTTGTGAAAAAGTTGGACCAATGCAAAGAATTTAGAAAATGGTATTGCCCTTTATAGGGGTCTTTGAAAGTGAAATGTATAGAATCCTTTCAAACAGAAACATTTTCCAGTTTTTTTTATGTAACATATATAGTGTATTATGTGAATGTGTACAGAAACCCAACCCTTTGTATTTCTGATCTTGTGAAAACTTGCAATGTAATTTTGTATACTTTTTCTTTTTGGCTTCAGTTAATACAGTACTACAGTAAACTAGCTTAGTTGTCCTGATGTGGTGTTAGAGATACAAGCTATATCGACTTTGGGAAAACAACCGAGTCCATCAACTCCCCAACCCCACCCCATCTGACTGTTTCAGCACATTTTTTTTTTTCCCTATTTGAAATGAAGCCTTTGTGGCCTCCAAATGCTTCCTCTGTGTGGAACTATAACTCAGCAGAGTGAGAGAGAAAGAGCGAGAGAAAGTAGTCTTTATAGTGGCGTTAAACATGCCATCGCACGTGAGGCAATTACAAGTGTCAGGAAGCAGCCGTATGTAGATCTGCAGACATTCATAATTATGATATCTGATTTGGGCTGTGTGTGCGGAGCTCGCAGCCGGGCAGCGTTGAGAGGAGAAAAGCCATATTTTAGTGCAGCCGAGACAGACTTCTCCCTGAAGGTACATCTGACGCGACACCAGCTGCTGCCTGATTGGGATTTATTCTTCCTGTTTTCGATTAATATGGAGATGAATACAGGTGTTCTGTGTCGTAAAATTAGTTTAGCTCACACAAATTGCAATTAGGGGCTTGGGAAAAGAGGGGAGGGAGCTCCTGCATGGGGTTTTTTTTTTTGCGGAAAGAGGAAAATGAAAGAAAAAAGATAGAAAAGGGAGGAAAAAAAATAGATGGATTTGAGAACAGGGAGAGAAGGAGGGAGGGATGGTGCACCCATGTGCCTGTTTGGGCCCGTGAGAGTGCTTGGCATGAGCACCTGTTTGTTACGGTGAGGAGGCAGGCTGGCATGAGTGGTGACACGCTAGTCGGGCACCGAGAAAAAAGCACAACAAATGAGCTTTGAAAGCAGACTCTTCTTCAATGGGAAGGAGTTCAAGGGCTTCAAGTATCAGGAAGTCATCCAAAAGGGCCTGTTTTTCTTTAGGGACTTTGTGTGTGTGTGTGTGTGTGTGTGTGTGTGTGTGTGTGTGTGTGTGTGTGTGTGTGTGTGTGTGTGTGTGTGTGTGTAATGGAAAGTCTGTTTTTGTGTGCAAATGTAATATGTGTGTTAACTGTTGGTATGCATGCGCTTATAATTGTACAATTGAAATCTAACAGACCAGAATGTATATATACTTTAAATGAAAATAATAAATGATGGAATGATTTGAAGCAAGAAGTTTTAGAACAGATTCCAATAACTGCAGGTCCACAAATGTCTGAAAACTCTTACATCTCTACACTTAGTATTTATAAAACTCTCTGGTTGGTTCTCTGTCATTTCCGTCAGCCTTTTTAATTACTTACTTACTATTGTGTTTTTGGATTGACACTGGAACTGAAAGATGAGGGGTTGGTGGTGTTGCTACAGGTAACCGAACGCTATAAAGTAGTTTGATATGATTTGAATGGGTCACATGACTAAAGAGACAGGTTTTTTTTTTTTTTATTTAATTCCCCACAGTACAAGGCAAAACACTTTTTTTACAGTCTGGACAGTGTGGACCAAATAGTGAAACAAAAAAGATGAATTTGTCTGATTTTTAGGAACATGGTGAACCCTGATGTGATCCCAGTACTGTTGTATTCTTGAATCTGATTGGTGTTGATTATTTGACTAGTTCCAGCTTATAGGCAAACCAAAGAATTATAATAATGGACCGTTTTGAATATGTTAATATTTCTATAGTATCTCACACAGGGTCTTTGATGCTCCATAAATTGTTTAAATTTGGCTAGTAGAAATCCATGTAGCACTTCGGAAAGAAGTCTCCAGTCTCCAGCACCTTTTGTAGTCACAGGAATATCTCCAGGAATTTTTGAGCTGGTGTCATTTTCAATATCAAATTGCACTTTTGTCTTTTATTAGCTTTAAGTAAGGAAAAAAAAACAAGTCTAGTATGTGAATGACCATTTACAGCTGCTCAAACATGTGATGGCAGAGGTTTTGCGTTTACCAATCAATAAAACAAGTCATAAAACGAAAGAATTTGCTGTGGTATAAAGGGAATAAACACTTATTTTAAATGTGCTCACAAAGTCTCCTAATAAAGGAGACCATCTTCAGCTCTGAGGCTCTATAGTTATAGACAACAACCTAAATTATACACATCTGCTTTTTTTGTTGTTTTAGACTGAATGTCCTCCTTATCACAAATGAACCTTCCCGCCACCTTCCTTTTTTCTAAAGCAACCATGTCGTTCCTGTCATACGATTTGAAGCATGGCGTCATCCTATTCATCAGTGAAAAGATGGAAAGATGGAAAGATTTTCCCCGCTTCGGTAAATAACGTCAAAGGCTATAATCATAACAATGGCTCTAAAATGTTACGGAATTTAGTTTATTGTTGAAAAGATTGGAGAATCTGACCCCCCCCACACACACACAAAATTCAACGTTTACTGTAATTTCTGATAAAAACTGAGGGGGTTGGAAATGAGTTACTTTGCTTTCACAATTTTCCCTTAAAAAATTATCTTCTTGTTCATGTTGAGACATGCATGACATGGTGCAGCATGCTACCAGGCTCTCCCCAAACCCCTGATTTATAAGATTTATAGGAGCTGTCGGTTTGAACACTAAACTAATGTGAATTCCATTCATAGGCAACACACCTACCTCCACTTACTCAGAGCCTGTTCAACTCCTGCTATAGGCAGTAATGGAGACACTGTGGTATTAAGGCTAGACATTAATTCACTGTGTCAAGCTGTCCCGGTGGAATATTTATGATGCTAAATACATTTAATTAGCGGCTCATGCTGGTGCAGAGAAAGTGCGTTGTCAGTGAAAGAGGTCGTTCTGCTAAGTTTCACAGCCTATCCTAATGCGCTTTTTTTGTGTGGTGTCATAGGTGTCTGTTTAGATTTTGAACATTTCTAACCATGGATGATTGTTGTGTGAGTGGTAAATAGTGCTCAGTTGACAGGTGTAAGGAGAGAGGCTGTAAAAGAAGCTGCATTATGGATACAAATACAACTAAAGAAGAAAAAAGTGATGAAAGGAGGTGTTTGTGTGTACAAGTTAAATATCAGGGGTGGGAATATGGTAGGCGTTGCATACTGTAGATTAGTCTTGTAAGAACCTTACTAGTCAAAGGGGAGAGATGGCTATGAAAGACAGGAGGTTCATGTATGTATTTAAGTCTGTTGCAAAATTTGATGAATCCAAACCTTCAATCAACTGCACACAGCTTCTTTTTTGTTTATTGACCATTAATACTTCAATATCACTCAGTATGAAGTGGAGAGATAAGCATGGAGCCCATCTGCTGAAAAAGGAATACCTGCCACAGCTATTTCTTTGTTGTGTTTTAACGCTACCTGCAGTAAACATAAAAGTAAAAGTGCTTCTTAGACGTCAAAAGATGTCCATCTTGGACTCTTTAGTTTGGGGATCCTACTTGTTGAGGCACACAGGAGGAGAAGCAACTTGAAAAAAGCTTCTCATGCCGATTCATTTTATGTTTATCATATAAAGGTCTGTATAGATTGTGTCACACCAAAATGTAACCTACAATCTTCTCAGTTTTTTAGCTGTCTCACAAACTTGCTTACGCTGCGTGTTTTTATTTATTTTTGCTCCTATATATATCTCCTGATTAGTATAGACAAGTAAGTAATCACATGATTTATCTGGACATGTGATTACTCAAGAAAAACAGCCTAAAAACATCCAACTGTACCTAAGACTGAATAACCAGGGAAAAGCTTTTTAAATTTATCACTCTCCTGAGTGCCTCAGATTTCTTCTAAAACACTTTATAGTAAATGTTTTCAGAGCCACGGCTTGCCCATCACTATCCAGTCCTACTTGGCAAGACACAGATCCAGACCGAGTTGAACAAGATGGAAAAACCTTCCAGACGCTGACGTTTGCCCACACAAGTGCATTTTAAAAGTACTTTAAATAGTAAAACATGATCAACAGATGCATTATTTTGCACATGGATTAAACAGATCTATTTACTTTCACTATTAACAGTGTAGCCTGGAGCTGGAAATGTCATCTGTAGCCTACATATAGTCCCAAATGCTCCAAAACTACAGTAGACATACCATTCTAAAACACAATATTACAACATTTAGTTTTGCTGATGCTTTGCCAACAAAGCACGTGAGCCATATTAAATGAATTAATGATGAAGTGAAGGAAACATTGAAGAAAACGAGTGGTCTAAAAATAGATTTGAGCTTCCTGGTTAGTTAAAATTCTTGTAATGTTCATTGTGCAATGTGTGTCATATTACCCAGACCTCATTTCCATTTTCATTACCATTTTTATACATAGGTATATTACAATGGAGAATTTAGGGTCCTTGGGTCCAGACTGTTCTTTACCTTTTCTTTTTTTTTTCTTTTGAGATCTACAACTTTAGTTTGAAGTCATGCAATTAGTTGGTTGAAGCTGAATTAGGTGGGTTGAAGCAGAAAAAAACAAAAAACAACAACACATACCAGTGACTTAACAAACACCACAGAAGCAGTTGTACTTTTAATTAACTGTCAAGCTTACTGCACAGTGAACTTAATAATGTTAAAATATGCACAAAAAAAAAGGTACCTGCAAGGGGTTCGCAAGCACAAAAAGAACACAAATTGTTGTTGTGTTTAAATGAAAGATAAAAAATACAAATTTTAGTTTTTTTTAACTGGAACGAACTGCGGCCTGACCGCTTACACATTGGCTCACTTTATTGAAACGGCGTCTCCTATAGCATGTCATGTCACTCAGTCTGTTTTGAGATTTCGTGGAAATTTGGTACACAAAAGAAAAAACACCGCTAAATCGCGTAAGATAACGCATCCTCTCGCTTAAAAGGACCCGATGATTTGTGGCTAAATGTCCATCACACGAGAGTGAGTGAAGTTTGAATCTCAGCCTGTCCTCCCACTTGGCAGTGAGACATCATGTGCGTCTGTGATAAACAAAATGCAACAACAACAAAAAAGCTAAATAAAGACGTGGTTCTACCCACTGGCCAAGTGCTATGACATCTGCCAAAGGTGCTGAAATGGTTCAGGAGATCTGAAAGCCAGAGCGTCTATCTCTCAGTGAGCACACAGACCCCACGCCATTACAGCACTGTGAAATGATGCAAAACAGCTGATAAGATCTGGGCCAGGCTTGACTGACATTACACCAAAACCTAATGTAGCTAAAGGTGTGTATATATCTTTGTGTGTGTGTGTGTGTGCGAGGACAGCGGCAGAGTCTGACTGACACACAGATTAAGCACTCTGACAGGCCCACAATAAAGCCGTCAGAAGCAGTGACACACTGGACGGAGAGAGAGAGGGATGAATTGTCACTCTGTCACACACGATGCGTCTCTTCATCCCTGATGGCCTTCAGCACACCGTGGGAAAAAAAAAAAACTGCGCTTTTTTTGGGATGCACTCTTTTTGTTTTGGGAGATTTTGGACACTCGGTAGGATGTTTGATCAAACTGGGACTCTATGTGAACCTCACTAGCCTGAAAATAAATGGTGTGAGGAAGAGAGAGCAAAGCTAGTTTTCTTCTTTGTATGTAGGCAGATAATCTACCTGAAATGAATTCACTTTTTCAATAGCTGTAAGGATTGTGGCACTTCACTGCTTTATATTTGGATGCTTTCATTTTCATGAACACCTTTTACAGAGAGAAGGTCCTCAAGGGTCGATCTTACACACCTTTGCAATTTACATTGAACAGGAAACAATCAGTGTTTGGAATACTTTATGTAACTGGACCATTGTTACACTTTGTTAAAATAGTCATTTTTTTTGTTGTTGTTTTTTTACAAAATCAACATGTTTGGCTAAGATAAAAATAATAAGTTTTTAAAGATGGAAAAGATTTGGCTGTACATCTCTTTTTTTTTTGTTTTTAACGGAACTGATTTTTTAGGAGGAAACATCACCAGTGGAAATTCAATGACCATCTTTTCTTTAATCAAACCAATACTGTAGCTATTGGTTTGACCTCATTAAGCTATTGTGCAGCTTCATTGTGCAGTTTCATTTTGAATAAAACAAACAAAAAAAACCAACACCAAATACTGCTTTTGAGAATCATTGCTAAAATCTATTCCCATTTTTTTTTTACATTAATTTTAAACAAAATAAGAAATTCTATATCCACTGTTAAAACCTATCTATCTATCTATCTATCTATCTATCTATCTATCTATCTATCTATCTATCTATCTATCTATCTATCTATCTATCTATCTATCTATCTATCTATCTATCTATCTATCTATCTATCTATCTACTTACATTCACTAGCTAATAATAAAGACATATCAATATAATAATAATACCAATTTTAATAAAAGAAAAAACAACAACTAATTTACATAGTGAGTGAAGCGAAATAATTTACATTTAATTGAAAAATCCCAGCAATTCATCTCATTTTATGCCCCCCCTCCCCTT
Organism: Silurus aristotelis; assembly: GCF_946808225.1. NCBI lineage: Eukaryota > Metazoa > Chordata > Actinopteri > Siluriformes > Siluridae > Silurus > Silurus aristotelis. Next base: position 27,302,062 of record NC_139576.1, on the reverse strand, counting down.
GCTTTCTCTCTCTCTCTACCTTTAGCTCTATGTCCCTCTCCCCCATGTGCTCTAAAGCAGTTAGAATACAGCAAGCTACCAAAAGATGGCAATGTTGGAGTTCTGAATTCCAAAGCCACCACTCTGTTTCTCTTTCCTTCTTTCGCTCCTTATTTTCCCCATCAGGCTGACCCTGGATGGAGCGACCTGCCATCCTCCTGTTTGTTTCTTCATCCCTCTATTCCGCCCTGTGTTTCTTCTACAAACCCGCCGAGTTATTCGAGTCTCTAACACCGACAGCTTCGCCATCAGCAGCAGATTCAGTGGGACCAGGTTGAGGGTCAGCCAGTGATTATTTGAGGGATATTGAACATACGGAATAATCTGTAAAAGCAGAATGTGATATGTGTCTAACTGATACACTTAGAAATAAATTTAATTATTATTGTTGTGCTTGTTTTTAGCTACAACTTTTAATAGAAATGTTCAGAATAAAGCCCATGAATGCTAGCCCAGCCCCCAACTATAACCATCTATAAAAAATGCACAAAAATGAAGATATTTTTAAATACATTTATAACAATCCAACCATATGGATTTTTTTATCATTAACATTTATTCTAATATCTGTTGCTTCTTTCTTCTTATCCAAACCGTAAGTTCACATTTTCTTCACAGTGTTCACTTGCGTGAGTGCTGAACTCTTAAACGACACAAGACACCTTGGTCTCCTCCAAAATGTTTGACTTGAAGTTCCTCTCATCGCTGCTCGCTTCGCTTATTTGTGACGTGTAATTACTGACGATAGGAAGACATTACCATGCATTTTTTTTACTCCAGTCAAATGGACACACAGCAGGATAGCAATTCAGCTGCTATTACCACACTGAACTCCTCCAAAATACATCCCTCTTAATGGGTTATAGAGCTGCATCCTGCAGGGAAAGGGTTAAACGAACACGGTCCATCTGCGATAAATTGCCACTCTCTACTAAATTGCATCCTTCTGAGCATCTTCAGCGAGGTGATGTGGTGAGGAAAGAAAGCTGCTGAAAAGTGGGAAGATGTCATGTTTTTATTAATTGTCATGAAGTGTTCAGCTTAAGAAAGCTGGGGGAAAAAATTACAGAGAAGTTGGATTGCCACTGTTCCCTAATTTGTGTGTGTGTGTGTATGTGTGTGTGTGTGTGTGTAACGTCGCACGTGGCTTATCGCCTGCAAGCAGTTAGTGTCAGGATCACTTGGTGTTCAGGATGTTCCTGTGCACTCTTGAGCTTGTGTGTGTGTCACACAGATGCGGTGCTGATTGCTGATTGGCTCACATGCGAATGTGTTTTGTACGTCTTGATCTTTCTCTGTTTGTGCTTACATGTTTGTGTGTGTGTGTGTGTGTGTTTGCGTAGGCCCAGTTTCTCTACCTGCTGTTAATTGCTGTCAGACTCGTTTTCTCTCTGATGCAATGCACAGCTGAGGTGGACAAGTTTTTTTTTTCTTCTTTCCAGTCCACATTTCATTTCATGTCTTGTAAACGTGCATAAGATAAACAGAACTCATTAGCTATGCTTTATGTAAAAACGAGTGCCAATATTTAACATTCATAATCTCAGAAAGTCAGTGTTAATTCATCATAAATTAGTGTTAGGTAATAAACACTGCTTTGGATAATCGTATGAGCAGAAAATGCGAAAACAGGTCTGGAATATACAATTATGTCTCAATGCTGAATTCTTCTTCTTAGTCTTTTTGCTATTATTATTATTATTATTATTATTATTATTATTATTATTATTATTATTAACAAATAGGTAGATAGATAGACAAAAAAATAAATATATATACATATTAGATTTAGATAGATAGGCAGAAAAGAGTGATAATAGCAATTAATGTAATAAATGTATTTATTTTAAATATGCATATGAACAAAATTTTTTTATTTTCAGTTGTTTCCACACACACACACACACACACACACACACACACACACACACACACACACAGGCTGAACGGATTATCAATTTTCAGATATTCAGTACGAGTTCTGAATTTGATTTGTACTAATATATGTCGTTTAGTCACGCTCGGAGTGCACTGTGTTAAATGTGCATGTTCATAATGAACACCTGAGACAGCTGTGTGACATTTCTAGCATTATTTGTATTGCTCTATTGACACTTTGTAGCTAGTTAAAGTTAACTCTTGCAGTAAATAATGTTACTCGAAGGCACTACATACAAAAGCCATTAATCCAATAGTCTCGTGTCATGTCACACTGAATTTTCTCGACTCTACACGAGAGTTGAACCAGGACTCGTGGGAGAGAGTGGAAAGACCAGGTGTTTACAATGGGGTAGAACAAGACAGGACTGTTTCACTGGGGCAGGTCATCGTATGTATGTGTGTGTGTGTGTGTGTGTGTGTGTGTGTGTGTGTGTGTGTGTGTGTGTGTGTGTGTGTGTGAGAGAGAGAGAGAGAGTAAGAGAGAAAGAGATAGATAGCATGAGCGAGTGAGAGTCAGATGGCCTCCAGCCTCAGGCAGACATTGTTTATTGCTTATTGTATTGCTCGGCCCGGCACGCTCAAATAAAACAATAGCATCTAGGGACAGTTCATTCTAAATATTGTTGTACTGGAGTGGGAAAAAAGCTGCTTGTATTCTGAAGTATCGACAACATATTTTTTTTTAACCTCCTCTTGCTTTGGTGAGGAATTTAATATTAAATTGTAAACATTCACTGTTCTCGAAATGTGCAATACACATTAATTTTGAGATCGCTTCCGATTTGGCTTTTTCTTTCCAAGCTCAAGATTATTTCATTTTTTTAGTCAATCGAGAGACACCATGTTTAAAATAATATTAGTCATTTACAACATCTGTGCTTTAGAATTCCAGCAATTGGGAGTCTCCTACCCCCCCCCCCCCTTTCTCTTTCGCTCTCTCTCTCTCTCTCTCTCTCTCTCTCTCTCACTCACTAAAGCTAATCCCACAGTTCCTCCTCTAACTCTCTCTTATGCCAGTCACATTTTCTAATTAGCTCTCCCCGTGGAGGAAGAAGATGGATTATATTTTAATATCTCTGGCCTAAAATTAGTTTATATTTTAGCAAGTTAGCACTTTGCCGAAGCTGATTTACTTTTGAAGCTGGAAAAATCCGTGAGCTCGCAATTAATCACTGCTCCGCGCTTTCTCTTTTTTAAGGAGGAGGAAGGGAAACAAGAGAAATGAAAAAGAGAGATGAGGGAAGGTAACAAAAAATAGGAAAAAAAAAAGAAAAAAAACCCGGCAGATCAAAGTCAGGCTCTGTGATCGTGATTGTGTTTAAACACACAATCCAGATCATTCAGAAAAATCAGCAGTCTGGCATTGTGCTGAATGGGACAGTCCCCTCGTGTGATTGTCCTTTACACACTTGTCATTATTTTTAGCCAACATCTTCAACAAAGCAACTCTGACCAAGACTAACTATTGGCACTGTGTGGTTAAACACAGCCTTTGTAGGTGTGTGTGTGTGTGTGTGTTTGAAATGCCTCGTCTTTGCTTATGCTCCCTCTCTTTCTTCATTCAAGTGCTACAAAGTAGCCCTGCCGTTTTTTTTCTTCCAGTCAGCCAGGAGTCAGTGGGCCGTTATCCGATTAGAGCCTTACACTCACCCATCCATCACTCCTGGGGGCAGCTGGAATACTCTGATCAAGGCAGGCACAATGATGCAAGACACTGAGGGGCCATGGCCACTACATGCTCAGACAGACAACGCTACACACTGCTTTCTTATTTACTGAAAGGGTAAAATGCTGTTTGCCCGGCTTTGGGAAAGCTCGACACAGCACTTAATGGTGCTAATACTTTTCTGACAACACTGCTGCTGATTAGAAAAATCGTAAACCTTATGCAGTTTTCTCATTCTGTTAAAGCTACACCATTGAGCTCAAATTCACACATTGGTTCATTATTAGTGACCTGTGATTTTGGTATCTGTGATTTTTTTTTTTAGGAACTTGGTAGCTTTTAGATTAGATTAGATTTAACATTATTGCACACGTTACGTACGAGGTAATGAAATGCAGCTTTGCTACCAAGCTCAAGTCTTCAGCTTAAGTTCCTGTACTGTTTGTGCTTTTTTATATGTTTTTCATATATCCATTTAGAGTTTCTCAGGGTACTTGGGTTTTTCTAGTGTACTGTAATAAATAGTTCTGCCATCCATGGCACATTTCTGTGTCCCTCAAATCCAACACTATGACCAGGATAAAGCAATTACTGTAGATGAATGAATGAACAAACATGAAAAAAAAAAAAATGCTCATCATTCTGGAAATATCAAAGTAAATTAAATGTCATCCATTTCATCAATTTTGCCAATCGAAGATTATTGAAGCACCAGAGTAGCCATAAGTAGGACCAAACCTGTGGAGAAAACATCACTTGTGTGTATTTGAAAGACCTCTGCTAGAGAGCTACCAAATTAAGGAACAATAAAGAAATAATAGTAATAAGAAAAACATGTTTTTGCAGATGTGAATCCAGAGCTATCACATATAAAAAGTCAGGTTATATTTGCCAATTCGATATTAATATAATTTCTAACTGGGGAGCATGCAAAAGTCAACATGGCTTCAGACTGGACCCAGGGAACTAGGAGTGAAAGTGGAAGGGCTACCTGCTGAACCACCATGCCACTCTACCTGGAACGTTTCATCAGGAAAGCTGGTGGGGGAAAGACAGAAAAAAATAAATGCTATTTGGGGGGTAAAAGGATGCAGTTTAGAGTTTAGAGCCTGTTGGATATCAAACCAGATCGACTTTGAGTTTATATGTGTATGTGTGTTTGCAACACACAAAACCTTTGACACATTTATCCAATAAGTACAGTAAACACTTTATCCTGCTCAGGAGTGCAGTGGAAGCTAGGAGGATTGAGCATGAAGCAGGAATACACCCTGGATGGTATGCTAGTCCACTGCATAAGGGCTGTTTTTGTACGAAAAACATTTAAAATTAAACATAAATGTTTGACTTTTTTTTTTTTTTTTTTTTTTTTTTTTTAAATAAAGCACAAAATCTAAACAAAAGATCCCTACAGAGAGTGGGTTACATTCTCAGAAGTAAGAATTTGTGGTTACTGTAAGTAAGTGAAGTATATCTGTTATTTTAAATGGAGGAATATAGACAATATTCTTTGAGCTGTAAAATATTTGGTGTAAAAAATTTGCTGAAATTTGGAAATTTTCCTCTTTTTTTGTGTAATAGCTGTTTTTTTAAATGTTCCAAAAACGGTGTATTCATTATCTATTGTAGATGATTGTGTGAGTTTCTTTTCATTTCCCAACAAATTCTTTGCAGATGCAATATATGTGGTAGAAAGGGATTCATTCATTTTCAGTCATCACCATATTGCTAAGGATCACAGTGGATCCTGTGCCTATTTCAGTCTTTATCTGGTGCTACAGTGGATCCTGTGTGTGACCAGTGCCATAGTGGATCCAGTAAATATCCAGTGCCACTCCTGTGCCTAATCACTGTATTACTGTGTCCAGTAATACAGTGGATCCACTAAATATCCAGTGACACTTCTATGCGTGACCAGCACCACAGTGGTTCTAGTGAATATTAAGTGCCACTGTGGCTCCTGTGTCTATACAGAGTCTATCCAGAGTCTATCCAGAGTCTATTCAGAGTCTATCCAATGCAAGTTTTATTTCAGTAAATATTTAATGCCAGATTAAATCCAGTGAATTTCCAGTGCCACAGGGAATCCAATGCTTAAATACTTGCCTTAATGCACCAATCCAACCAAGATGGGATGCCAACCCTAACCCTTACCCTAACCCTAATGCTAACCCTGACGCTATCCCTAACCCACGTTCATTTATATCCAGAGGAAAAATTAAGATCACAAATCGGCCTACTGGAGGTTTTTTAGGATGTGATTAAAAGAAACCCACGTGCTACAGTTCACATGCACTGCTGAAGAATTCATTTAAGCTTGAAAGCAAGAGGAGATGCACCATGACTTGCTGACTTGCAAGCAGGAGTGTTCTGGTTAATCTGTGAGAAACCTTTCCCACCATGTGATGATGTGTTTTTTGGTTAAAGTCAAATTATTATCTTACGAGTGACCTACTTGGTTGCATTTTAGTATATTACTATATCTATATAATTATATATGCATTGGTTGCACATCATTTGAGAAAAGTTTTGCACTTCCCTGAACACTTTAAAACACTGTTCTGGTCTTGGTCTTCACTGATCTGAGTGCTAATATCAAGACTAGATCTCCAGAACCATGTTCCTCATCCTCACCTATACACCAGGGATCAGGAGGATTTCCATTTCTCTGCACTGTTCTTTCTGCTAACCTCTCTCTTCTCTATCTCTGAGTGGCTCGGCCAGTTTCTGTGTGTGTGTGTGTGTGTGTGTGTGTGTGTTGGCCTCTGGGTGAGGGTGGAGGTGTGTTGGGTCTCCGTGCTGCTCCGGCTCCATTAATCATCAGCGGCAGGCTTAGTGGTGACCCCCCCACCCCCCTAGTCTGCTTTCCTTCCCCTCCTCCTTTTTCTCTTATCCTCCTCCTTCTCCTCCTCCTCCTCCCCTACCTCCTCCTCGTCCTCAGTCCCCTGGATTACCCCGGTCTGCTGCTGAAATGTCAGCCCAAATCTGAGTCTTGATGCAGATAATCATTTCAATAATATTTCTCCATTTGTGGCCCCTGTGCCAGGGGAATAACGCTTGCTCCTCTGTCAGGTAGCAGCAGGCTGTGGTTGGTGTAGGGGAGGGTGCAATGGGGGGGGTGAAGCTTGACTCAGAGCCAGATGGCTTAGTCCCACTCTCAGCATATGTTCAACAAGCTCATGCGCTAACACAGTTTTTTATTAATTTGAGTATGAGAGAGATGCATATAGTATATTTACCTGACTCTCTCTCTCTCTCTCTCTCTCTCTCTCTCTCTCTCTCTCTCTCTCTCTCTCTCTCTCTCTCTCTCTCTCTCTCCTACCACCGCCACTTCCTTTTTTCATAATCCCCCCCCCAAGGGCCTTTACGTAAGGAAGTGTGCCAGGGAGGATGAGAGCCAGTGGGGAATCGATGCGGCTGGAGTAGGCTTAAGTCGCTTTATATGATGCTTATTACAAATGTCAAGTCATCCGATGTGCACGCGAGAGTAGCGGAGTGGAGTTTGATTTGAAAATCAACACACCTGGTTTATATGGATGATTATTAAATGTGAACTAATGGCTCCCAGCAGGCTTCTGCATCCAGATTTGAATATGAAATATTCGCTGCCTGGGTGATTATTACCAAGTGAGCTAAATTGGCATTTATTGAGTCAGAAAAAAAAAATGTGTTGCGAGCTCTTATACATCTGGGGGGTAAATGGTGTTATTTTATTTACTGGCTTAATGTGTATAAAGCATGATTTGGATTTAAATTTCTTCCCCTCTATTTTCTATGTTTAACATAATTCAGATTGTTCTTCTTCTTCTTCCTGTGACTTATGCTCTTCAGAGACGGAGGGAGAAGGAAGCGGTAAAATGTCAATAGAGATCGTGAGTGAGAGAGGGAAGGCTTGGCTAATTAGCACCCATTTAGATTTTATGATAGCCGGGAGATGGGCTGCACTGACAGAGAGCAGTCTAGTTACATATTGTTGCAGCCTGAGGGAAACGTAGGAAAATGCAGATTTATTGGACCTATCATACCAGCATATTTCATTCGCCATTACGAGGTGCCGTACCCGATGATGCCCAGTTATTTATTGCAGATGAAATTGGGAAGAGCTCTGAAGAGCACGGAGGTGCCTGAACTGTTTCATATTAACCGTTTTAGATACGTGTGAAACCGATTCTGTGCTATCGGACATCTTTTCTTCTCTTATTTATTTATCAGACACATGTTTCATTTGTACATTCTGTTTTGTTTGCGCAATATTTTATTTGGAATCAGCAATATTTATCCTTTGCATTAAATATAAGCTACTAGGTTTTTATAAACAATAACTAGACCTAGTTTTATTTTTGAGTAAGTGTATTTTATATATTTTGCATAGTTTTATAAGACACGCATTAGGATTTTGGGTTATTTATTTTTTTTTATGTAATTTTGTAGTTTATGTAATGAATGAATGAATGAATGAACCAACCCACCACCACCCTTTACCTCTCCTGAGCACAGTACAGACATCTATTCATTTATGGGTTTTGAGACGATTGGTTCAATTTGTTTCTATGCAACAAAGTAAATAAAAAGCAACATCACACATATATTGGACTGTGAATGATTAGAAAAAAGTTCTGTGGACAGTTGCGTCCAAATATGAAATTTTTGGCCTTAACAAAACCTTATAAAAAAAAAAAAATGAAGCACAGGAGGGAAGATAGGGCATAGTCAAACATAGAGGTGGAGGCTTAATGGTTTGTGGTTGTTTTGGAGCAGAGAAGGTTGAAGACTTATGAAAGAAAAAGAACAAGTGAACCAACATGGCTCCCATTCCATACTTCAAAGCCACACAGTTTTGTCTGGACTGCAGACTGACTTCACCATACAACAAGACAATGACCCACAACATACGTCTAAGTTCTGCAGGTGTTATTTAGAGAACAAACAGTCAGCTGGAGTGTTATATATCATGGAATGGTCTACCCAATCATCACACCTAAATCCTAAAACTGCTCTCTGATGAACGTAATTGCAGGTCAGTAACAAATGTTTAACTAGCAAAGTAATTTGCTGTAAATCTTTATACTGTTAGATTAGCAGTTTTGTGCATGTAAACTACTGTAAAAGGTTAGGGTTAATGTGAATGTGTCTTATAAAAACAATAAAGGTTTTTGACAGGGACAGGATATAAATAAATAAATAAATAAATAAATAAATAAATAAATAAATAAATATTAGAAAAACAAAGTTGTATTTATTTATTCATTTATTTATTTAAAACTTTTGTGTTTTGGACCTAAGTTTTCAACAAAAAAAAAAAAAAAAAAAATGATAAGCCTACCGAAGGACAAGGAAGTACTTGAAACGAAGAAGTAAGTTCTAGGAAGAAAGGAAGAAAAGGAGAAAGAAAGGGAAAAAGGCAATTTACATCACACTACATATACTGTATATTTTTATATAGGGAAAGATGCCATTCGGTTTTAAATTCCTTCACGGTTCACAGGCATTTTACAATCGTTTTAGTTAAGGCAAGTTATGTGACACACCATAGTCCTTATTTAATGGTGTTATTTAAGACAATTGAAGTCATATTCAAGATGCAATGTTTCATCAGACATCACACACATTCACACCATGGATAAGAAAAGTTCCACTGAGATAAAAAAAAAAAAAAAACATGCTAAAAAAATGTAGGATCTGTTTATCAGAGCAGATTTTCAGGCAAATATTTTATATGGTTGTTGTATTTTCAACATCAGATCTGATCTTTCCATGTCATTAAGATCCACATCACATGCTAGGTAGCTTGTAGATTATGATATTGCTTTTCATAGCTTTGAAAGAAAGAGAGCAAGAAAGTGGTGTTTGTGTAGCACCTGATCTAAAATGACCTCTCTAGCTCAGAGCAGCATGGATGCTTTTTTGTTCTTCTACTTTCTGCTGATATATTTTACTAGAGAATAAAAAAAAAAGCTGTAAAAAAACAGAAAAGAACATAACTGGTGCCATTCCTTTTATTTTAAAATCCCTCAAACAAACACACGCACACACCCACACATTCCATCCAACGTTCTGTTCATGTGTGTTTGATAATGTTTGTTTACTACATCCCTTAAACCCTTGGATGTTGGTATTTATCCTATTTACACATCAATATTACTCGGCCATAAGGACCAAAGGAGTGGCATTTAGGTGCTTGTACGTGCTGGTATTAAAAATGTACTCTGAGTGTGTGGGGAGTGTTTTAGGGGAATAGCCGGAGCTCTGGACTCCTATTACCCAGAATAAAAGTGTCAGCCACCTTAATTACATTCATGCCTAACCTGCGTTGCTTTTACTACCTGCTCTATTGCAGTGGCAGCACTGGGAAACTTTCCATCACGCTGGGTAAAAAAAGTGTGTATCAGAACAGCGGTGTGAATACAGCAAGAGCCACAAATGCTTTTTTTCTCAAGGTTTCATTATCGGGTTCTGATTGACTTTTTATTGGATTCAGTTTTTTTATTTTTTTGGCTGGTAGTATTCATGTTATAATGATTAGAATTTTTTTTTTGATGAATACTATAAGGACAATACACCTTTTTAATTTTAATTTAACCACCTGCACAGTTATGTTTTGATCTTTAAAAAGTTTATATTAATTTTTTTTTTTTTTTTTAGAAATACGGTAGAGAGAAAATCAGTAGCATCATTATACAAAAAAATGAATGCATTTTATATTTAATATGATATTTACATTTTTACTGACTGACACTAGTTTGTTTTATTTCTGGCCCACATCTATTTATTCTGAACTGTAAACATGATTATAAAAAAAAATAATTATTCAAAATCTTCATGTATATCTCTTCTGATTAACTCTTTTTCGGCTTCTCACATTAGGGGTCGCCACAGCGGATCATCCGCATGTTTGATTTGGCACATGTTTTTACGCTGGATGCCCTTCCTAACGCAACCCTCCCCATTTATCTGGGCTTGAGACCAGCACTAAGAGTGGCTGGGGTTGGTTCCCTGACCGGGGATTGAACCCGGGCCGCAGTGGTGAGAGCGCCGCATCCTAACCACTAGACCACCAGGGACCCCTATATCTCTTCTGATTGGATTAGTTGATTTAATTTATGTTTGCATTTCATAATGGGGAAAAAAACATTGTCATGTCACAGCTTATTATTGTAATGAAGAACCACAGCAGTATATGATTTTCTTTTATGATAGCAAAATAGGGACATTTGCACCAGAGCCAGCAGGTTCAGGACCAGATTTTTCAAAAAGCCATCACCCTACTGAACTCTACACTACACCACTAAAACACTGTCTCACTGACACTATATATATATATATATATATATATATATATATATATATATATATATATATATATATATATATATATATATATATATAGCCACATGTACTATTCATCATGTTCATGTGTTTGTCTGTTTAACGGGACCATACAAATTTGTGTATTTTGTATTAAATTCCCTCATACTGACCACTGGATGTTCAACATGGCACCTCATGGTAAAGAACTCTCTGAGAATTTAAGAATTAGAGTCGTCGATCTTCACAAAGATGGCCGAGGCTATTAGAAGATCAGTAACATCCTGAAACTAAGTTACAGAACAGTGGCCAGGGTCATACAGAGGTTTTCCAAGACTGGTTCCACTCGGAACAAGGACTCACAAGAGGAAAGAAATTGAGGCAGTTCTCTTACATGAAAATGACCCCAAACACACTGCCAAGATGGCAACTGCCTTGCTGAGGAAGCTAAAGGTAATGGAACCCTATTGAACACCTGTGGCTTCCTTAAGTTGAAGATAAAGAAGAACCATGTGTCTAACATCCAGCAGCTCCGTGATGTCATTATGGAGACATGGAAGAGGATCCCAGCAACAACCTGTGCAGCTCTGGTGAATTCCATGCCCAGGAGGATTAATGCAGTGCTACATAACAATGGTGCCCACACAAAATTTTGAAGCTTTGGACACAGTTTTGTGACACATGCTCACTTAGGGCGTACTCACTTTCGTTGCCATTTATTTAGACACTAATGGCTGTATGAGTTATTTTCAAAGGACAGTAAATCTATACTGCTATACAAGATGAACATTCACTACTCTAAAATATATCCAATATTATAATTGTCCCTTGACAAGATATAATGAAATGGTTGCTGAAATTGCTCAAATTTTTCTCAAAATTCACAGTTTTAAAATTCTTAATGCACTTAATGCGCTAGCTTATTATAATATTATATCATGAGAATTAGATGAATTTAAAATGGGCAATCAGTGTTTTAGTTCACAAAACCACCTCTTGCCACTCTTATTTGGCAACTGTTGTCTATTTAGGTTTTCTGTGTTAAATCACCACATGACTTTCATTACCATAAAAAGCTTAAAATTATAACATCTAAAATCTGCAGATGGTTTGTATGGTAAGAATACAATGGGTGATCAGATTTAACATAAAGGTGCATCTTATAGCACACTTTCCGACATCCCTAAATACACCTGATTGGACATATGCACTCACTATTTCATGTTTTCTCATGACACATATGCAGTTCAAAAAATTTTTTTATCTGAAAATGATTTATATATTTAAATTTGTATATACTAATTATCCGTTACACTGATAATATAAAACATGAAATGTGTCATCACCTTGTAATTGTCCAGCAGGCCTTGAGTTCAACACATAAGTCTTTCGTCGTTATAATTACGAGTCTGGTCTTTCTTTTTTCTTCAAATTACTGTTGCCAATTCCAGGAAATCCTCCGCTGTTGTGGTAGTGGCCTCTCGCTCTGCCCTGCTATCATATTAGGATTTTAGGATTTGCTAGGATTTTCACCATATGCTTTATCACAACAAATTAGCAAAAAGTTAAAGAGCTGAATTGAGAAGAAAACAAGAGCCGATCTTAAGGATCTTAATTTTTACTGCTTGGAAATAACATGAGATTGTTATCTTTTTACAACTTTTACAATGGCACGTGTAAACGGTAGTTTTCATTACCCTTCGCTGCTCTGCCATCATCATTGGAGCTTGTTCTCTATGACGGATGATGGATTCATATTAGCCAGGACTTTATTAATCATATTAATTTTTATCTCCTGGCTGATATCTGTTTGTTGGAAACTATTAAAAATTGAATGTATTTCTGCTATATAAATGAAGCTTTTCCACATAAAGGAAATACCACTGTTATAAAAAAAAGCACTAGAAAGGCCAGCATTAAAGTCATTTCGATTTGATTACTCACATTATGCACAAAGACTGAAACAAATGCTGTACACTCTTAGTCACTACTCTTGAGTTACTCAGTTACTGCACCTCCTCATCTATAATGTTTAATGTGATGCAGTCTGTGAGGAAAGGATGGAGTAAGATAAGGGTCAGCATCCACTCTTCTCTCCCACCCTGTCTTCTCAGCCAAGAATGGATGCCTCAACCGAGGAGCATCGTGACCTACAGAGCGATCCGGGTTCCACCAAGTGCGCTCCTGTTTATTCCCGGATATGGATCAGCGCTCGGAATATGTCTACATCCTCTCAGGCAATTTCACACAGTGGAGGAGAGCGTGGGTGGCACAACAAGACTCATCCCTCACTCTGCTCCTTCTCATCTCCTGTCCAGTCACACACATAAATACACACATACACAATTTCACAATATAGTACAGGGAACAGTGGCGTAGCGACACTAATCTACAGTCTGTTAGTTGAAGGAAGGAAGCAACGGACATTGTCTGTCAGGGAATCTTAGATTTTTTCTATTTCTGGACCAGTCTGAGAGGTTAACATTGCATGCCTTCTTGACCTCCATATCCTTTCAAACTTATTTCTTTTTAGGTGTTTTCTTTTTTTGTTATATTGCTGACCGGACTGCCTAACCAGAATGAAGTTTTTTTTTTCAAGCCCCTCAAGTGTGATCAGGTCAGACCCAGAACCCTGCTAAAAATAAAAGATTCTTCCTGAGAGTGAAGGCAAATGCACTCGAGTGAATTATCCATCCAGTAATGAATTTGTTTTAATGGCTTCGATCATGACAACCACGTTTGCCATAAACACTATTTATGATAGGCATTACGCTTTTCTCCGTGCGTACCTCCTGATATTCCTGTGACCACCAGTCTCCCGCAGATAAATGCTACGCGCTTTCGCCGTTCTAATTAGAAAAACAGAAGAGTGGAACCGAGCCATCCTTCGCTCTCGGTTTCCTTCCTGTGTGTCCTCTCCAGAGTCAAGCGGCGCAATCAAACTTAACTTACTGATCTCCCGCTTCTCACGAAGCTGCTCCTGTCACAAAAGTATACGTTCCAACTTCATGCCCAATTGATCAAATTACTCCATGTTTGCGCTCACGTTCTCTCTTGCTTTGTGTAGTCGTCAGTTTTTCTGCCAAACGATTAATTAACGTTCATGGTTTTAATTAAAGTTATAGACCATGGAAACCTCATGCCACTTTGTCTTTTTTCCAACAAACTCAGTCATTGTAGTGCTCACCATTTAGACTTGCTCAAAACGATTTCAGCTTCAGGCCTAGGGCTTAGCCAATTACAGGATGTTAATATGGGCTATATACTGACCTTCTCTTGGTGTTCATAAGTGTGACCCACTCATGGACCCAGCATGTTCCAAGTCTCAAATGGCATGCTAGTTCCCTTTTTCAGTCAAGGGAACTTTATAAGGAAGGATATGAAAGCAACGGGGGCAACAGGGACGGCGCTCAGGACCGTCTCATGCTCTTCAGAGAGGAGCAGTGCTCTGTTTGCTTTGATTCTGTTCAGGCCACCGCTGTGGCGCAAGGGTCGGAGATTGCACACCATCACTCCTTTGTCAGTAATCACTCCCTAGATCTTACACACACATACACACACTTGTTATGAGGTTATAACGGCTTGATTCCAGCTGCAGGACATAGGTTCAAAGTCCATTGTATGTGAATGCTCAATGTCATGGACTGGCCTTTAAAGAAATCAAGGCTTGGTGCTCTGAACATCTGTTTTTGAAGCTTAGTATTCAATTGCCTCAAAGCACAATCTACTACCCTACTCTGATACACAATGTAATTTCAAAGTACATTCACTAATTCAGGTACGATATGATATAGAAAATGATGAGCTCTGCTTTTATAACATCATATAGTCATTTTGGTAAACGGAATAATTTTTTTTTTTTATACCACAATGCTGTTGAATTCCTCATTCTGATTTGTTTGAAGGTGTTGATACCTTTTATTCATCAGTGACAGGCTTCAAGGTTTATTTTTATTCAGTCTCACCATTCATAGACTTGAGTACATCATTGTTTCTATAGTAACAATGTACACAAAAACTTATATGGCAGATGCTGGACATAAATGCATATTCAAAATATGCGTACTAATTATTTTTTTTTTATTCAGATTTCAGATTTTTTTAGGCATTTTTGAAATTTTAATTCATTTGTATAGCAATTTTTAACAATGGACATTGTCACAAAGTAGCTTTACAGAAATTTAAAGATTAAGAATGTATATTTTACATTTATAAATGTGTTGCCTTTTATGTCTAATTAATTACAAGAGCTAGTTATAGCTGCTATAATATAAATGGTAACGAGAACTCATTTGTTTTGCAACATTTAGTGCAACTATTAAATCATAAAATGTAGGACATGGTATTTCATTGTTAAATAAAAAAAATTAGTTATGGTTTAAGTACAATAAAACAAATTAAAAACTATAAGAGCAAGCTCGTAAGTATTTTATTCTGTTGTATTTAGTATGGACAAATCTAAGTTAAACCTACCTTATCGATTTATTGCTCATCTGCTGGTCTCAAATTGGCTTTGAATAGCTTTTATAGAAATAAAACATTCAAAAGATTTACTACAATTTATTTTATTATTTTTTGCTTTTACTTGATGGATGGATTGATTGATTGATTGATTGATTGATTGATTGATTTTCCAGTGTGTGGTTCATCCCCAAACTTCTATCACATGTAGTAGCATAAAATCTTCCTTTTTTTTAAGTGGACCCAAATCTGTTCCAGCACGAAAATCATCTTCCCCGGAATAAATAAATGTGATGATACAAATCATAGAGAATACATGATCATTGACTCTCATATACTCTCTATGCATATGACTATGGTCTATGGTTAATAGACAGGTTGCAAAATGCTGCAGTGTTCCTTTTGTATGAAATATAAATTGCTATTCATGCTGCACCCCACTGTACATAGTAATAGCGAGGGTGTGAAGTCTGGCTGGGGTGCTCTCAAATGAGGTCTGCAGGACGTTTCATTATTAGGACATTGATTTTTTTAATGTCCTTAAGTTCTTTTTTTTTAAAAAACACGATTGTCATATTTGCATGCATTTCTGAAATTGCATATTGTTAAGTTTTTCTGTATGGTATGTAAATATGTTTATTCGAATTACCATTTAATGATTATTGTGATTATTAGTATCACACTAGTCAGAAAACTTTTCTTATTCTCAACATTAACTTGTCAGAAACTTTGAAACATTTCATGCTCATCAATTTTACCCAGGCATTTTTATCAATAACCTCTTGGCATTAGGCAAATTATACTAACAAATTCAAAGCCTTTAGCTAGTCTATGAAAACAAATAATGAAAACATTTCTCCAGAGTAAGGAATATGTTAGTAAGCAAAATAGCAGCCAGTTGGCATTTTTTTAACATTCTGCATTAATAAAATGCATTTTATTCTTCAGGAACTAAAAAACAAAACAAAACAAAAAAAACATACAGAGTAAACACACATGTGACTTGTATAATTAGCAAGGACAGAGCAATGTTCTGACCAGGGGTTTATATATACAAAAAAATTACAAAACACACACGCAAACACATGCATACACACACACTCTCCACAGCAACTGGAACCAAGAAGTGAAACACACACCTTCTGTCACCGCCTCCAGCCTTGCTGCCCCCGGCAACCTGCTGCCGAGCAACGCAGTGCCAGTTGCTGTCTTTTAATTGGCCATCTGGGGAAAGCTGGATCCAGAGGCGGGACATTCATCAGGAAATGAACTCCGCCATAATCCGGCTTTCCCACAGGATGACCGCCAGCTGCAGGCGGAATCAGAGAGGACTGAGGGATGCTGGAGGACCCGCTGTGGGAGACAAGCAGCGCGGTAGGCTGCTGATTGAACATGCCCTAAGTGCCTGGTGTTACACTCAGAGCGTCTGGGCCACTCTGACCCCCAAATAATCTTCAAATCATACCAAGGGATTTGTTTTTTTGGAAACTTGGCAACCTGACGTTAGATTGGATAGTAATAGTGAGAATGGATCAGACACGACTTTTACTTTGCTCTCGCTCGATGAACAGTTTGAAAACTTACATGATCATCTGTTCTGTGTGTGTGTGTGTATGGTGTGTAATGGACAGAACCTTTATTTTTAAGATCTTCTACTAGAATCTGGAGTGTAATTGTGGCTGGAAAAGTCAGGTGTCCCTGTAGTGTAGTGTAGTGTAGTGTAGACAGACAGACAGACAGACAGACAGACAGACAGACAGACAGACAGACAGATAGATAGATAGATAGATAGATAGATAGATAGATAGATAGATAGATAGATAGATAGATAGATAGATAGATGTTTTGTATGGACACACTGTGAACATGAATGAGTTTTGAGTCAGTTATTTTTATGCAACAGAGAAATGTGTAAAAGAATTTGTTCTTGATTAACACACACACACACACACACACACACACACACACACACACACACACACACACACATACACATACACACATACACACACACACACACACACACACACACACACACACACACACACACACACACACACACACACACACTACAGATGCTACAAAGGCTACAATGGCTACACTTAAGGATGAACAAATGATGATGTTTTTCTTCACTTAGACACACAGGCGGTCAAAAGAAATGGATTATGGCAATAAAGATAAGTATCACGTTTATGTGATGTGACATGCAGTAACACACTCTGGGCACTTTAAGTCTGCGCACACACACTGCACTTAATCACAGTCTGGTTTTCCTTCAGTCATTTAATCTGTCTACACATAACACTGATCATGTTATCTCTGTCTGACATGCACACACATACATACATACATACATACATACATACATACATACATACATACATACATATACATACATACACACATAGATTCATACATAAATATTTATTTTCTGCATTTGTGAATATTAGCAACAAACCTTGAGCTTGAAGGCAGATCCACAATGATGTCACACAGTCTTGGTTGTCATAAATGACCAGTCACACACACACACACACACACACACACACACACACACACACACACACACACACACACACACACACACACATTACTGTGTACTGTCAATAAATCTGGGCCGCCTCTCGGTCTCACGTCTCAAAATTTCCTCCCCCTTTACACTTTAGACAGGAAATAATTGCAATGCAAGGACTTTTACGTTTCCCTTTCTAATTTTAAGGGTCAACAGCATTTTAATACCATTTTAAACACACAAGCCAATGTTTTTTTATGGCACATGTACAAGTGGCTTTTGATAGCCAAACCAGCCAAGCATGGTTAAAGAGAGGCTCAGGCAGCTGCTGCCGACCGCCACTTAATTTAGTCTCTTGACCCAGGCTCACCTGGTCCCGCATGGAATTCATAATGCAAGTCAAGTGTGAAGAAAAATGATATACAGTGTATTTATCCTAAATATTTATGCAGGACCCCACTAAAGGAGAGGCTCGCTTCTAATAAAACGGACAACATTGCCTTGTAACTCGGGCTGTCGGAAAGCTGGAGGCCATGGAGCCCAGGGGCATTGTTCCCTGTTACATTATTATTTTCATATTTTCATCACCGGATTACGCAGTGTGTCCTTTTGGATCTTTGGTTTTTTTTTTTTTTTTTTTGATTGACTTGAGTTCATTCATTTTCAGCTTCACAGATCTGAATGATAAATATATAAACCGTGGTTAAAGATTTGATAGTTTGATGACAGTATTAAAATTTGTCTAAATCATCTGTTAAAAACATTTTTTTGGAATTTATACCACTTAAATCTTTGGCGCTGTGCTTTTTATTGACTGAATGGGCAAATGAAACTTGTGAGTGAATTAATCAACCACATGATGTTTTTTTTTCCTCGTTTACTTTGCGTTTATTATTTTATTGACTAGGAGTGATGATCGTGTATATGCTGTTGTTTTGATTGATGGATTATATTGATATTACTTTTTAGTTTTTAAATGAAAATGATAAGAGTTGACTCAAAATCATTCATGATTTTTTCTGAAAAAAAATTTTTTTCTGCAATTTTTATTGTAAAACCTCAATACATTAATGCTGGTGTTACATTTTCACACAAATTATAACAATCCTAATCAAATTAACCAGGATTTCTTTTCTGGAAATGTTTTTTTTCTTCCCCCTTTTCAATATTTTTCTCCGAATTTTATTTTGTCTTTTGTTTTTGTTCAGCTTTAAAGTTGCAAATGATGCTAAAGAGTTGATGGTTGAAAATTTCTCACAATTTATCTCAATCATGTAGCTTCAACATAACAATTTGCCCTGGAATTTCTAGCTCTTTTTATACATGTTTAGTTTTCATACTATAACAATACTGTAAAGGATGGTGTTGATTGTCATTACTTTCTTTTTTAAAAACTGTCAGGAACTTTTTTGTGACAATGTAAATGTTGGTTTTAAAACATTTGGTTGACATTCTAGACATTTTTGCTTTTGGTTGCAAATTTCCCCCAAAAAATGTTTTAGAATTTTTTTAAAATTGTGGAAATCTATCAAAACTCTCGTGTTACACCCTGGTTAGACATTGTTATTTTGTTACATTGTTAAGATGTGTGTCAAATTCAATCAATTTCATCATGAACTTTCCTCTCTAAATTTCCCCCTCCTGTGTAAATTTAACGACTGCTCAATTCAATTTTGCCGATTTCCTCGAATGCGCACAGAAGATCGCATTAAACAGCTCCTAATCTGATTCATTAGAGCTAATTTGCTTTGACAGCCGCTGGAGGGAACGAGGAGGAATCCGGTGCGTCTGTAATTTGCCATCATGAAGTGATCAGACCCTGAAGACCGGCATGTGTCACTCGCCACCTCAAGGAAAGCATGTGGAATGATATGGATTTTAGAGCATCGTGGCTTTTAAATTAAATGCAGTCATTTGGCAGATTCGTCCTGGAACAAGAAGGTCCTGGTCGTTCTGGAGCTGGTGTGGGAATCCGAGAATTGGGATTTAATTAGAATTTTCCAATTAGGCGGGTAGCTCAGATTAGCTCAGCCCGTTTGAACACACACACTGTAGAGAAGAGGAAGTGTGTGTAGCCTCTACCTTATTAAAGAGAGAGCGAGAGAGAGAGAGACGGAGTGATAACAGGGTATCTGCTCTGGTCATTAGGTCTCCTCTTATTGAATTCCAGCAGCCAAATAGACCAAATGAAGCTAAATAAAGCGGTACAGAGGGTGTCTAATACTCCTCATTAATATTCTACCAACCCCCTTTTAGTGCACCTCCCTGAGTACTCTCTCTCTCTCTCTCTCTCTCTCTCTCTCTCTCTCTCTCTCTCTCTCTCTCTCTCTCTCTCTCTCTCTCTTTTTCCCTCTTTTTTTTTCTCTCTGTCTCTCTCTCTCTCTCTCTCTCTCTCTCTCTCTCTCTCTCTCTCTTTCTCTCTTTTTTTTTCTCTCTATCTCTTTCTCTCTCTCTCTCTCTCTCTCTCTCTCTCTCTCTCTCTCTCTCTCTCTCTCTCTCTCTCTCTCTCTTTTTCTCTCTCTCTCTCTCTCTCTCTCTCTCTCTCTCTCTCTCTCTCTCTCTCTCTCTCTCTCTCTCTCTCTCTCTCTCTCTCTCCTTTCCACCCCCACCTTCTCACTTTCCTTCCTTCTTTCTGGTCATCATCTCTCTGTGTCCATCTTCCAGACTGGTTCTACCCCCTTACTCTCTCTTTCAGTGTGTCCTAATGGTGTGTGTGTGTGTGTGTGTGTGTGTGTGTGTGTGTGTGTGTGTGTGTGTGTGTGTGTGTGTGTGTGTGTGTGTGTGAGACACCAGACACATCTGGTGGCAGTGTCTTTCTCACCGTGCTGCTCGCTAATGAGATCCTCCCCATTTAATTAATACCATAAGAATTTTAATTCTGACTGAATCAATTTAATGTGATGTGATTTTGTCAGCTCTATTCCCCGAGTGTGTGTGTGTGTGTGTGTGTGTGTGTGTGTGTGTGTGTGTGTGTGTGTGTGTGTGTGTGTGTGTGTGTGTGTGTGTGTGAGAGTGTGAGTGAGAGAGAGAGAGGAGAGAGGAAAGAGAGCAAGGTTGGTGCTTATTACATACATCATTTCACGGGGGCCTGCATTCCCTGCTGACTTAAACAAATTCTAATTAAGACTAATTAAAGCATCATTTATGAAAACGCTTGTGATAGTTATGCAAACATTCTGGGCGGGTATGCTTTGCATGATAATTAGCCCTTGGTTAAAATTAAGACCTGTTTCTTAGAAATTACACTTCATAAAAGACTTTACTCAGTCCCTGCAGTTAAACACGGGGCCTGCATGAGGCCTGGACTTTCACGTGCACTTTTTTTGTTGTTTGTTTTGCTCAGTTATTATAACAAGGACTACGATCTTACTTGCATGCGTATTGGGTTTAAAGGCCCGAACTTCAGTAGGCAGTGAGATGCAGTGCAACACCTGATGATTCTGCAAGCCATGTTTTTTAAACTAGAATAAATTAGGATATCACACCTGTGTAGTCATTTAGAACAGCTTCAGGTTTACTGAAGAAATTGAAAGATTTTGCTCACAATATGGTCTCGTTAATAGGATTAGAAGCCGGTCACCGACAGAAACACTGGCTTCCTACTGCGTGACTAATCAATGAACTGACTTAATGATGATAATGACAACAATGACATCATCAAAAACAATGGAAGAAAATGAAAAAGAAGAAGAACGAGAAGAAAACAGCAGAAATAAGAAAAACAATAAAAAAGAAGGTGAAAAAGAAGAAAAGGTAGTAGAAGAAGTAGAAGAAGTAGAAGAAGAGGAGGAGAAAGAAGAAGAAAAAGAAGAGAAAGAACCAGAAGATGATAAAGAAGAGGAAGAAAACATCAGAAGCAAGAAAAAAGCTGCAGAGACAAAAAGAAGATGCAGAAAAAGAAGAAGAAGGAGAAGAAGAAGAAAACAACACCAACAGCAATAAATATCGCAATGCCAGTAAGCAAAAAAAAAAAAAAAAAAAAAGAAAGAAAATAAAGAAAGAACAACAGTGCTTGGTCCCAATAATAATAATAAAATAATAATAATTTTATAATACGCATAATAATAATAATAATAATAATAATAATAATAATAATAATAATAATAATAATTATAATAATAATAATAAAAATAATTTTCTTAGCTTTTAAACATTTCAATATGTTTTTTAAATGTAAATTAAATTGCAATTATTTACCCTGTTTTTCATCGTAAAATAACCAATCAGTGGGTGTTATTTTTCCAGTCAACCCCTGTTAATTTATTTTTCTTTTTTTAATCATCCAGCTCAAATCCCCCTTGTTCCCTGAAATACCACACCAGTGCTCAGGATGCATGTTAACCTCAAACAATGCCTAGATGCACAAACACAGGTCTTAAATTAACACGGCCTGATTCAGCAGTAACTGCGCTCCTCTAGACAGAAAATAGACTTTGCCGCACTTGATTTGTTGGATTGTGAGATTTGATATTCCTCAGCAGTTCATCTTCCTCTCATTAATCATAACTACTCTGATGAATGTAAAAGAAACAATCTGTGTAGGAAAAAAACTGTTACTCAGTAGAAGTCCTAGCAAAAAACAATGCAAATAAAATACTATATGAGAAAAGAAAACAAAAAAAATCAATAATAAAAAAAAGGACATTTACTAAACGAAACTAAACGGAAAAACAAAAAAAAAAGACCTAGTTCATTATGCTGAAAATGTTACCTTTAGTGTACAGCTTCCTTAATAATCAAATGAGCTGCATATCAGTCAGTTCCTGAAGGGATGTTCTCTGTTAATAATCGTGAATTAAGTGTGGATCCCTTCTGCTCAAGCCGTGAGGCACGTGTCGTTTGTTTAGATGTTTGTACAACCCTCATTACTTCTGTGGTGTGTTTGTTTAGTTGTCCCACCCCACACACCCTCCTTTTCCGCTGCTCTTCGATTTCTGGCTTGGCTTCAGCTATATTGCTTTTTTTTTCCAACATGAAGAGCAGCTGGTTTAATATTTAAAAGAGGCAAAAACACACTATTCCCAAATCTGTAGCAGGAGGCTGGGTGCGAGAGAAAGAGAGAGAGAGAGAGAGAGAGAGAGAGAGAGAGAGAGAGAGAGAGAGAGAGAGAGAGAGAGAATAACTAAGAAAAAAGTGTAAAAGCTATAGTCTATAGAGCTATGTATAGTGTGAGAGGTTGAAAGGAGAGGTCGGGGGGGCGGTTTGAGTTAAATAGGAGTGTGTATGTAAGAAAAGAAGAAAAGGAGAAAAGGAAACAGAGGGTGAGATGGAGGTTCGGGTGGCAGAAAGCCTCCCACACCGCGGTTAACGTGTCAGAGACAGGGCCGGGGAACATGCAGATGGCAAGCCGCTCCCAGATTTGATTTAAGCTAATCTAATCCCTTGCCTGCTCCCTGCAGAAAGGCGGGGAATTAGTGGCCATATGTCAGCCAGATTTGTCAGATTATTCATTACAATTAATTGCTGGTCTCAGTTAAGGCCTTTAAGGCTGTGAATTGCTCCGAATTCTATTGCAAACACAAAAATTATGAGTAAAAGACTTTAGTCCTGTCAGTCAAATTTCAGCGTGACCTTTAGCAGAGCACGGCTCTTTGTGAGGGAGCATGTGGGCGAAGCGCTCTAATTGGTGTTTCGTTCCCCTTTTCTCTCACTGTCTCTGTCTTCTTCTTCTGCCTTTTCCCCCCCACTTGTCTTTCCTGAGCTCAGGCCTCAGGTATTCTGTCCATCCATCCATCCATCCATCCATCCATTCTGACATCCCAAGTCGGCTCATGCAGCAACAGATATTTATTTCCTCTGCATCTAAAGTTTACTGTTTGTGGAACTGAACAGTCCACAGACGCCCCAGTTTTTTGTTTTTTTTTATTTTTTAAATGACCCATCTTATGAGACAAAGATCTTTGCCATTTAGAGAAGCGAGCAGAGATGTGTTATAGCGGCAGAAATGGGCTGCGTTTGTAGGTTTTTATGATAATGTCTGGTAATATATGGAGGGAAAAAGTAAAGTAAACCAAAGTAAGGATGCATAACAAATCTGAGGTGGAAGAGAAGAATTTTTTTAGGTAGCTTGATTAATGGTTTGTTACGATGCAAAGAAATCATGCTTTATGAGACCAGAAACGAATAAAAATTTGTTTAGGCAGCGAGCGAGATCACATTTGCATTATGCTTACTGACCCCCACTAGCTGTCATTCATTGGTAGCAATGTTAGCGTTTTTTATGAATTTTTTTACTTTTTTAATGATGAATGTCTGTGCTGTGCAATTCGGCATAAATGCTAATATTACATTATGCTATATGACAACAGAGTTATACTCTACATAGTTTCTATACTGGTGTTGCTTTTTTTTCGGCAGGCTTTACTACTGAAATAATGATTAAATACACAATATCTGACAAATGTGTCAAATATTTAATTATTTTTTTTTCTGCTTTATTTTTTTCTTTGGCATTATGATTGACATAAATCGAGCACTCTTGGAGATAATGATATATTTTGGTTAATTATCAAGTCGAAGGCTCTGGAGAAGTGAGTCCATGCTGTTCTGATTGGAGTACTTAATTATGCTGAGAGAGCAAGCAAGCGAGAGAGGGTGAGAGAGAGAGAGATAGTTATGGGAATGACACACCTGCAATGTGTGTGTGTTTGTGTGTGTGTGTGTGTGTGTGTGTGTGTGTGTGTGTGTGTGTGTGTGTGTGTGTGTGTGTGTGTGTGAGATGAGTGTCTTGTTGAGCAGCTCCACACATCCTTTAGCTGGCAAAGGTGAGGTGAGGCTCGTTGGTCGTCTCTTCGTCTCATCACGTTCGCTCATTTTCACACCACCGGATGTCCACATGTTGTCGCTCGTTCTCTCGGTCTGAAAACTGACCAGCGCATCTCTGTGTATGTTTCAAATCTGCTTGTCTTCTTTGATACTATAAGAGACAAATGGAATTACAGCACTGTACCATAGTTTTCATGGTGTTTCAGGATACATCACGGAATGTCAAAAAAAGATTTGCTGCATTTTGCTGGATAATTTTTGTTTTACATGTTATTATGTTATTTTACTACTTTTCTTATCCATGCTAAGATGATTTAATTCTTAAATCATTTATATGTCCCATATTCTTGACAACCTGCCTTTTAATTCGAGGGCATGACCTGCTGAAATTCATCTTGAGATATGTCATATTTTATTACATACATTATTATTAACATGATCAAAAATGACTTTAATCATGCAATAATAAAAAGAAACACCAGGTAGTTCAAAAACAGTTGATTGGTAAAGAAAGCTGAGTAAAGGTGAGAATGAGACAATTGGATTCGATGGTGAATTCATTGTGGCTCCTGAATTTGTGGAGTACTTGGATGTGTGACATAAGGCATTTAATGAACATACAATAATGTTCATGTAAACTGAGTAAAAGCTTATTCAAGCCTTTTGGAAAACCTTCACAATAAACTACAGGATATACAGTGGTTGTCAAAAGTTTGGAAGCGCTTAGTATTATGAAAAAGGCAAAAACACACAAGCATTGGACAGTGAATGGATGAAGGTTCTGTGGACAAATGTTTCAAATGTGGCATTTCTGGCTCTAACAGAAGAACTTATGTAAGATGGAGAACAGGAGTGCAGATGTTAGCAGACTGCCTCATTCTCACAGTCAAACATGAAGGTGGAAGTTTAATGGTTTCGGGTTTTTTTTGAGCCGGGAGGATTGCAAACTTATTCTGGGTGGACCAACCAGTCCGAACTTCACCACCATGACATTCTATCTGGATTGCAGCTAACTGGAATCAACTTCACCATCGAACAAAACAATAACCAGCTGAAATGTTGTCTATCATGGAATGATCTGCCCCGTGACTTCACCTAAATCCTGTTGATCTGCTTTGAGATGAACTGGATCACAATGTTAGATAGAAAAATCCAACCAGTGCAAGTTTTTTCAGAGGCATGGCAAAGTATTTCAGCTGATTAATTGGAAAAACTGTCTGGACATCAAGTGTGTATAAAACTGTAACATTCATTGTAAGAGAGAATTTTTCAATGAAAATATCTGTATATGTACATGTTGTTTGGTCAGAAGTAAATTTTCGTACCATTACCTTACCTAGTTTGTTGCATTTTAAACAATAGGAAAATGTATGTGTCTCTCAAAAACAATAACATTAGGTGTTTCCATACATGTTTCAGATAAATAATTACAACATTTAGCAGGAGAATTTTTTCTCCAGGAGAGGTTTTTTGCCTATTCCAGTCCACCACATATACAATTTACCTTGAAATATAATCATTAAAATACTTGCATTGCAATAATGGGTTTTCCATAAATCAAGTTAATATACTATTAAAAATTACAAATTACAATCACTTAAGTTTTACTATGACGTTTCGGATCAGGCTAATTTTATGCACATTGCTAATATAAGGCACTTGAAGGTTTCTACCCATATATATAACAAAAAAAGCTGAGTGGATTTAAATAAAGTGGTAAAGTGATATCTTTCTCTTTGCTGTGTGACTATAAATGATGGGGTATTTTATCTCGATGTTGTAGCTTTTTGAAAAAAGAAATCCAGTCCCAGTCCAGTCCTGTTAGCAGTTGTGTAAACAAGGTTTTAATGTTGTTTATTTACTTTGGACACTTTCTGAGGTACTCAATTGCTTAAACTGAAAAACTTACTTTAATTGAAAACGATTGCAAATTTGCAAGCATGAGACTGTATTGGATAAAATTGCAGAAATACTGTATATTAGCTGTGTCTTGTCAAGTTTATGCCTCAGATCTACATTTTGCTACGCACTGCACCGCATTATTTCAGGTCACCTGACATTATTGATTCATTCACAGCAAATTAGCATTTTAAAATAGACTTAGATTTTTAAATAGACTCCTTGTCTCACATTTGACATTCCATGGTTGCTGTCTCTAGTTGTTGCTTTATGTTCCTGATTCCAGGTTTTGCTTACTTTTTTCTCTCTCATTGTTTTGTGTACTTGCTTATCATTATATGTATCTGCTTTTTACATGGTAAATAAATGTGAATTATTAATTAATATTAAATGTATAATTCATTTGTGTGTTCTTACCTAAGTTTGTTATGCTAGCAAACTTTTACATTTCCATTCATACCTATGTTTAAAAAAATGTAATAAACAAAACAGAAACTACTGTACATTATTAATGTTATACATCTATACTGTATAGTGACCTGAAGGAAAATGAAAATTATTTACCTCATTTCTCTGTATGATATATGACTATATTGCGCTCAGTGTCATCGGCACTGAACTGGTTTTCTGATTATAGCTAGTTATCTAAACAATTGAGTAGCTCAGTGTCTAAGCCTCCAGTTTATTGATCGGAATGTCGGAAGTTTAAGTTGCCACTCTTGGGCCCCTAGACAAGGCCCTTAAACCTCAGTGCTCCAAGAATTCTGTAGTTGACCCTGCGCTCTGACCCCAGCTTTCTATGTGAAGAATAGAAAATAGGATTTGTGACGTACAAATTTTACTGTGCTGTAATGTACAAAAGTATAAAGCACCCTTTTTTAATAGCTTTTATATCTTTAATTATCTCTTTTTTCTTCTTTCTCACTTTCTCTTATAGTAATTTAAAAAGGATTTTAACCTACAGTAACTAATAACTAATTTTGCCTTTGTTGGCATGAAAAAAAAAATCATAATATAACAAAAAATACTTACTACTACTTGTTATTACTGTAATATACTATATCATGCATTACACCTTTCCATGTAAGAATAAAGCTTTATTAATCTCTGTCCTAATAAACCAGCAATAGAATTAGTATTTTTTGATGGAGACTTCAACATACTTTGTAAACTGCTCCTGATTAGAGCATTTGCCAAATGCCATAAATGTAAATGTAACGTCTGGAAAAATCCAAAAGTGTGTAATTCTTTACAAAAAGTTTAGCAGTGACTATCAAAACAAGTCTGGGACATAGTTCTTGAAAAGTAACAATCAATAATCCACAGCTTAAGGCGATCAGCTTTTCACAGCACAGCCACAGCAAAGCATAGTTGTGACATATTTACTGAAAATTTGAAAGATGCCCTTTTCCAGAGTGACTTACAACAGTTAAGGGCCTTGCTCAAGGGCCCTCCAGTGGCAGCTTAGAGGTGCTGGTATTTGAACTCACGACCTTATGATATATTCAATATTTTACCCACTGAGCTACTATTTCCTGTGTGGTCACATTATGTTTTGTGCATGAATGATAACTGATCAGACTTGAATTTAAAATAATTAGTAGTTAGTACAGGGCAATCCTTTTCTAACGAAAAGTAATCAATGTAAGATTTCACAATACTGTTACTGTTTGTACCTTTTCTTGCAAATTCATTTGACTTCAAATCAATTAAAATCCAATAACATTCATCTCCGCTTGTTTGAATGAGTAAATTTTTGATGTGACCAGGTTCCTTTGATATTCCACAAACCCACAGTACTGTGCTCCACTTTTAGGTTCTTGATGTCAGTGTCAGAAATGCACTAAAGTCCTGGTGTGATAAATCTGAAATTACGGGGGAGGTTTGGCCTTTCCTGGTCTCCCAAATCTGTGCACGTGAGACAGCAGAAGGATGGAGTGAGTGTGAATGCAGGTACCTCATACCTCTTTTTCTCTGTCTCTTCTCTCTACTTTTGTCTCTCTTTGTCTCTCTCTCTCACCCTGCACACTGTAGCATTGCTGCTCCAGCTCCTCATTATGCTACAGTATAGCTTCCACTAAAGGTCATCCTCTCAAAACATAATCACACACAATCAAACGCACAAACTGCATACATCACACCGACAGTAAACAGCTCCGAGCTCTATTTTCCACTGACACAGGAAGGCTTGTGGCCTATTTATAATTTCAGCCTCTTGCATCAATTAAAAAGCAGCCATCATAGTCCGAGTCGTTTTCCATCCACGGACACAGAGTCCAGAGTGCTTTATTGCTATGAGCATGAAAATCAACACTACCTAATAACCTACATAGCAAGTACAGTGTTTGGAATATAGCTTCATTATAAAATCTAAACCTTAGTTATTTAAGACTTGTGTGCTATTGATATTACAGTGATCTTTTAACCACTATCTTTCACCTCTCTCTCTCTCTCTCTCTCTCTCTCTCTCTCTCTCTCTCTCTCTCTCTCTCTCTCTGTCAATTTTCAAACATATATATATATATATATATATATATATATATATATATATATATATATATATATATATATATATATATATATATATATAATGTAAACATAAAATCTCCCACTCTCTCTCTCTCTCTCTCTCTCTCTCTCTCTCTCTCTCTCTCTCTCTCTGTCTTTCTGTCTTAGTCTCTATCTCTCTTTCTCTCTCTTTGACTCTTATCAGTAGACAGGAGCTTGATGCTCCGACTCTTTTGTTGTAATGACAGGAGCCTGTCATAGAGGGAAAGTGTCAAAGTAAAGAAAAGAAGGAAAGCATTTCCCCCTCTCCAGCATATTACCATAATGAGGAAAACACACTTAGTGGGCCATGACCTCATGTCATCTGATTAGAGCTATGATTAATGATATCCTTTTACCAAAACTCCCTCGCTTTTGCACCCTCTTCTTCTACAATAAAATATAAATTAATGATGAAATTATATAAAAATGAATCATCAACCTCTTTTCGGTGACTCTGTAGTTCTTCAGTGTTCAGTTAAGTATTATACAAAAATTTGACAATTTTGTTGTTTCTCTGATGAACTGTTATGCGAATATTTTTCTAATGTACAGAAATTGTCACCAGAAAACAGTAAACATTAACTGTACAGTGCATGCTGGCATTTGGCAGAAGTCCTTATCCAGAGTAGTTGAGAGTTAAGGATCTTACTCAAGAGATCAGTGGTGGCATGTGGCTTGGTGGTGTTGGGACTGAACTTGTGAACTGATCTTGTGTTCAGAAAACCTTAAAGAAAAAGTTTTGGGCACATATCAGGTTTATAGAAGTGTATTATCAAACACTATTTATGTAATAATAAAGAAAAGACTATATTATGATGTTATTAACATCTGATCAACTTTGATCTCAATCATTGCATTTTAAAAAATGAAAAATGTCTTTATTTTTGTTTACAGCAAATTCCTTATTTCAGCTTTTGTAACTGAATCGAATTTCCTATTTTTTTTCTTTTGTCTTACTAAATAATTAGTACACATGGCATGAATTTATGTCACAATCTCCCTCTTCATATTGTGGGTTTCATGCTGATGAACTACTTGTGCTTTCTGCTTGAGTCCTATTTCCATCCTGGCCATAGCATAGGTTTGTTGCCTGATTGTGTTCACCTGTTTCACGAGTTTTAATGCAGAGCATTTTTTTTTTCACTTTGGCTGTATGCACTATTTAGCCTTATTTTCTTATATTTCTAATTCATGCATCTAGTTGTTTTAAGCTTCTATTTAAAAGGTGGTTAGTTCAAATCCCAGCACTACCAATTTGTCACTGTTGGGCCCCTGGGCAAGGCCCTTAACCCTCAAGAGTCCAGTTGTATAAAAAAGATACTTGTAAATCGGTCTGGATTAATGCGAAATGCTGTAAAAGTGTTGCAAATTATGTCTCATCCCTGTGCTGTATATTGGTTAGATCCCTGGATCAAGTCCATGTAGGTGCATCTTTCGTTTCACCATATTGTACAATTAACTTAAACTAAAAGTAATCTAGGGTCTGCAGTTTCTATGTGGGACTCTTCAAACTTTTTTTTTTTTTTTTTTTTTTGCAATTCCCCAAGACATGCCAGTAGGAGGCATGGCTACGATAAATTTTCCCCAAAGTGTGAGTGACTATATAAATTTGACTTGGAATTCCATCATGGATTATCCTGATTCAATCGCTGTACTTGTGCTAGATAAAAAGTTTGCTCTCTAATTTATACTATATAGCATTGCGATTATATGTTTGTGCTCTCATGTTTTCCAATATATCTATCAAAATATGTTTAGTTGCAAAATTCAGTTGGAACAAAGATGGATTTAATGCTGCCCTACAAAAGAAGTACACAATACAGAGAAAGAGAGGCTGTGAAAGTGTGTGGAACATCACCTCTGCCACCCGTCTTCTCATGCGCTCTCTCAGAGAAAAGACAGTGACTCTGAAATAACTGAGTTTTGTCCCTGAAACCGAGGAAGCAAACAAAACAAGTGGTGACGGTGACTCATTTGTAGATTCTTTCCCTTCTCTCTTTTTCCAGACGCCTTGGCCCACAAAGCCCGCACTGTGTTGTGCGTGGACGGTACAATGGGCCACTTGTAAGATTAATTGCGAGTGGGATGCATGTTAAAACAAGGCGCTTAAAACCCCTCTTTGTGGGATTTTGACAGTCCAGAGGTGCCGATTTACATCAGTGGACAGTGCGACAGTTTTCTGGTCATTCGGTGAAATGGTGTGTCTGCATTCTTACACTTCCTACGTGTGATAGCGCTTTGTTCGCTTCTTCAGAGCTACCTCAGATCACGTGACTAGCGGCTGGAGATGTGGACGTTGAGGCGGGGCTCGGTGACCTACATGTGAACTTGGGCAAATGAACCTACAAATGAACTTGGGCATGAGGGCAAACGTTCCTCGGCGTACACTCATACAATCCTACAGTTGAAATTTAGATACTTTTATCACAAGGGCTGCATCAGGGTGTTGAAGTGTTTGAGAGAAAGAATAAGAGATGAAATAATGATGGTACACAATATAACTGTGTATTATTATTGCAACAAATTTGAAAATGCATGAAAGCATAATGAATAATAACACCATAGAAATAATATGGTATGTAAAAAATGTAATAAAATTAATAAGAATTAATAAAAAGTAATTGCCAAAAAAAGGTTTTTAAAAAATAAAAAAATTATAGTGAAAAAAAATTGTTGATTAACTTAATAAAAATACATGCACTGCAAGTAAATATTATGAAAATGTAAAAATTGGTGGTAGTAGTTAACAAGTGACATTGGACTTTGGATTCAAAGGTCATGAGTTCAAAATCCCAGTTACACCATCGACTCCTGGGCCCTGGAGCAAGCCCCTTATAGCTGCTCAATTGTATGAATAAGTCGCTTTGGATAAGTATGTCTGCCAAATCTCATAAATTCTCTCTCTCTCTCTCTCTCTCTCTCTCTCTCTCTCTCTCTCTCTCTCTCTCTCTCTCTCTCTTTCTCTATCTATCTATCTATCTATCTATCTATCTATCTATCTATCTATCTATCTATCTATCTATCTATCTATCTATCTATCTATCTATCTATCTATCTATCTATCTATCTATCTATCTATATATATATATATATATTACAGAGAGAGAGGTGTTTCGCGTTTGGAGGGTAAATACCATTTTACTAAAGCAAGAAATCCAGTTAAGACAACTCCAAACCTCTACACTACCACCGCAAATGTGCACCTACATCATCTGGAGCAGTTTAGAATCAATCTTTGTCCAATAACATGTCAAAAACATAAAAATGTAAATAAAATACAACCTACTCACCAGAGATGCATACTTATAATTTGCACCGCTCCTCAGAGGCTGTATCGCTCGTATTCACTGGTCTGTAGACACGCTAGCTAGATTCGGGGTTAGCGACCTCTCCTCATGATGTCTAGCTTTTCTTCAAAATGTATTTTTAGGTATGTCAGAGACAAATCAATTTCTCTTCCTCTGTAGGCATAAAAAAGTCTAACTCAGATGTATTAATGTGTGCAGAGCGCTACAGATGTGTTTTGCTAGTCGAACTTGGCTGTAACAGTTTTCCTCTGACCAACCAATCAGATGAGGGAAACATGCTGACGCAACTGTGGGTCAGATAGCTGGCAATGTGAGGCGAATATGAAATCTAATTGGATAAAGAAACAGACCCATTGGTAATTATCTCAATGGTAAAAGGGCCAGCAGTATAGACTTTGCAGGCTCTGAGCAGATTAGATTGACATGGCAGCACATAGAGGCTGAAATCTGATTGGACAATATATATATATATATATATATATATATATATATATATATATATATAATATGTATAAATAACATAAACATGAAAAGTTTACATGGCTTGAAAAATGTGTGAAATGTAACATTGATGTAACTTTCTTTGCAATGGCTGCATGAAAATTGCCTTAAATCTTGTAAATATAATAGGAACAAAAAATTACACCTTAATTCGACCACAAAAACATTTACAGCCGAGCAAAAATGCAAACTTAAAGCACAAAAGTGGGAATGAAAGAATATTAATGACAGTCAGCTTCAGCCTACTGGCTCAAATACAGTGTGAACAGAACCTCTGTGTAATTTGATCAGAAATGCTTTTAACCCTGGGGGGGTGGGGGATAGTTTTGGGGTGGGGGGGATGGGGGGGGGGGGGGCATGTCTCCTGAACGCCTTTCTACATTTTCTGCCTAAATCTTATATATGAATCTTGTCAAAAAATTAAATGAGAAGTCATTCTAAATGGTGACTTTTGACCCCGATCATATTTCCTGTCACTTACACACGTGTGTAGTTGTACATAATTATGGGCGGGACTATTAAAATGCACAAATAATATGTGTTCATGCAAAGGTATTGTATTGCCACTTTATTTTCATGCCTAGCCATGCATAACTAATACCTTTTCAACCAAAAAAACAGCCAGGGCATAAAATACCAAGTGCCTTTCAGGATGATTTCACACCTATTGGCTTGAATTGGCTTCACACTTCACATAATTCCCAGAGTACTAATATCAAAAATAGCTATTTGGTATGTAAGTCTTAAAACTAGAATGCACTTGAGCATAGTGTTCAATAAATAATTAGATAATTATTACAGCATTTGCCTTCTCGTTATCCGTACACTTTTCATGTGCTTGGAAAGAAGGGATATTTAGTGACATAGAGGAAGAAACTATTCTACTTTTTACTGACAGCATGAAAAGGAGAATGATATAAAGTGAAGCTGGAAAAAAATATATATATATTCCTAATTTCTGGTGTCACTTAGATGCTGTCAAAGCAATTTTTTGATCCACACTGAAGTGTATTGAAACCAACTATTCAAAAAGGGGAAACAGATCATGGATCGAATCCATTAGATGCTGATATTTGATATTAAAACAAATACATCACAGTGCCTGTTCATTGTCCAGGTCTGATGCTCACCTGTCTATTGTAGTCAAGTCAAGTCAAGTCAAGTCAAATTTATTTATAGTTCACATTTAAATACAACAGCTGTTGGCCAAAGTACAGAATTTAAGCATATAATAAAATACAAAATACAAAAAATACAAAAAACAACATAGGACACGGAAACAGATATTACACTAAAGTTATGCCAGTGTGCTTACTTATGATCATATGCAACAGTAAATAAATAAGTTTTAAGAAGAGACTTAAAATCTGCTTATGTTGGTGCAGTTCTTATATAGGGTGGCAACTTGTTCCATAACTGTCGAGCAGCCACGGAAAAGGCACGATCTCCTTTCGATTTCAAGCGTGTCCTTGGATCAGTCAACTGAAGACTACTAGTTGAACGAAGTTCCCTAGAGACATTACATTGGAACAGAAGGAGATCAGAGATATAGGATGGAGCCAATCCATGGAGACCTTATAAACAGTGTTGTAAAATGAATATGGAATTCAACTGTAAGCCAGTGAAGAGAGATCAACACTGGTGAAATATGTTCCCTCTTCCTTGTTCCAGTTAACAATCGAGAGGTGGTGATGGTGGTATGCAGAAATCTGTGATACATCTATATTTACATCTTTATATCATTGTTAGCATGAACTTTTGAAGCAATCTGATCAGATCAGACCAGATGGATTAGTTTTCTCTCTGCATTACTGAGCCGCTGGACGATTATCTCAATGTCTCAAATCAGTTTGTGTGTTGGTAAATATTTGTTTACTCTGGTGGACGCTGGTCTCCTGTGTGGTCCAGACGCCACCAAAGCAAAGCTGTGTTTTTGCTAATCATCCCCTGTTCTGTAGTGAAAGCTTACTAGGCCTCTTGGGCCCTCGCTACATCTCAGGTGGGCATAATTACATTTCTTAAGGTCAACCTCTCACCGGGATGAATTAGTGAAATTACATAGTCGACTACTTCAGGGCGTAGATCCAGATGCAATTAACTTAGGTAATAGAGCCATAGTAGCCTATGTTGCGAGACAATTGGACTGAATGGTGACTCAATCAGGTTGCAGGCTGGATGAGTGAAACCACACACAGGGCTGCTCCACTCTGAGACATTTCCTGAGTTGCTCATGTGGTAATTCATTGCCCTTTTTTTTACGGCATATGGGAAGCCGGAGACGTGTTTGAATCCCTGGTCGGGGCTCACACATGCAGACAGGCAAACATGGCAGGCCGAAATCCGGGATGAAGTTATTTGTTTTCCTGCGCATTAGGGAAAAGGCTATGAGATATTGATCAGCGCATATCCTGATCAATCAGAATAAATGATTGGCTGTAAGCATAGGGATCTCCAGGAGAGCCATAGAGGAAAAAGATGCCCAGAATGAGAAAAAAGGGAATATGAGAAAGAGAAGAAGGAGAAAAGCGCTCGCTGGTAGCTGCTGATAGTTTCCTGCCGTCTGCCAGAACAGAGCAATGCAAATGCAGTCTAAACAGGCCTGAGGACAGCAAGCTCTTTCAATCACGAGAGGCCAGGAGATCATCCCCCTCTGTGTTTAATCCTCCTCTCTATGGCACACAGATAGCAGATCGCCGTATGTAGATTCATACAGCAAACAGTCCATCCTGATAACCCGACTCGCTCGCTTTGCACCAGGAATACACTTGAGAGACAAATTCAAGGTTTCTTCAGATGCTCAGCAAAATTGAAAGCTTAGCGCTTCCCTTTTTTGACAGTGGAATGCAAAAGACTCTGTTTGCTTTGTTTAACATCACTCTTATGTGTCTTGCTGAGATGAAATTGGTATCTCTTGCCTATGAATCGCCTGCCCAGTATGTTTGTATTAGGGGCCAAAGTGTGTGGGCAGGGACTGGGGGTTTGTTTGGAGAGACAGATGCCTGATATTGAGACGTAAAGCACATTTCAATCCGATTATGAAAATTCCGAAGAGTTGAGGATAGCTAATCTCTGGATCTAGTGCTATAGCAATAGCTGTGTATTCTCTCGACCGGTTGCTGACACAGAAATAATGACATGAACAGTATATATATTATTCCTTTACATCAGCTAGTAATATTTCATAACTAAGCCCCGTCCTGAAATGTCTGGTGGCAGATCATTTAAAGAACCAGCTTTACATTATGTATGTAACCGAATTCTGGTTTATGCAAATACTACATTTCTTCTATTGTCTCACAAGCATTTTACTGCATGGCATACTGTGTCTGCTTGTGTACAACTCCTAACCTTAACCCTTAAAAACATTACAATGTCAATTCGAACAAACACGTTGATATAAGCGTGTATTTTGTCTATTGTCATTTTCATCAACACTTTCTGACCAATCAGAATCAAGAATTCAACAGCGTTATGATTTATATAGTATATAACAAAGTCTATGCTCTTTTATTGCTGAAAGGTTTTGACAAGAAGTTTCTAGTAACTGCTAGAAAATGATTCACTAAATAGTTCAATCTAGAGTTGATTTCCCTTTACGTGTTATATAGTTTTTCTTAGACAATGGAGCATAGCATGTCTGTCACAGATTGTGTTAAAAAGCATGTTTGTGTGAAAAATTTTAACAAAGAAGAAAATATAAAATAATTTACTGTAAAATAGCATCAGATTTTAAATTGTACAAAATGAAAAGATAAGACACATAGATTGTACACAGCTAAAAATAAAAGAAAAAGTGGATGTGTGTGTGTGTGTGTGTGTGTGTGTGTGTGTGTGTGTGTGTGTGTGTGTGTGTGTGTGTGGTGTTGGAGTTTTTCTCTCCCCCTCTCTGGGTCACAGCAGGACACTCTTCAGTCCTATGAGCGGATGCTTCCTGTGTGTGTGTGTGTGTGTGTGTGTGTGTGTGTGTGTGTGTGTGTGTGTGTGTGTCTAATATATATATAATTCTATTTTTAATATTTATTTTATATTTTCAAACTGCGCACTTCACAACATTAATCTGCACATTTTGTCAAACGTTTAGAACACTAAGATGTTTATTATGGTTGCTGACCTGGCGAGTTTAACGTGCTTGCAAATGTATTTATTTAATTAATATTTATTTATTTAGTTGTTATACCTCCATTCTTATACTTAAGCAGTAGTTCCACCTTATTATTAGTTCACCTGCTTGTGACTGTGAATATTGAATACATATATATATATATGTATTCAATATTCACAGTCACAAGCAGGTGAACTAATAATAAGGTGGAACTACTGCTTAAGTATATATATATATATAGGGATATCAATACTGTGATAGGTAGAGCTATCCTAAAGTACTGTAAAGTGCTGATATATTCGATACTGACGTTGTATCAAGAGGATCAAGACGATCCTACCTGGGATTTTGAAATAAGTGAGTTTATTATGTATTTAACATGAATGGGAACTATTTCCTTTTCAATTCAATTCATTTAAATTTTATCTGTATAGAGCATTAAACAATGGATATTTTTGCAAAGCAGCTTTAGCGAAATAAATAGACTTCAAATACACATTTTAGCATCAGGAGCAATTCCATGGAGAGAGGGACGAGGAAAAACTACATAAGATGTTGTGAGGAAGAAACCTTTAGAGAAACAAGGCTCCAAAGGGAACCCATCTTTAACTGAGTGACACCAAATGTCCATTCTTCTTCTGCTGTGCCCCTGTTCATCATACAAACAAGTCAGTATTCTGTCACTGATTCATATTTTAAGATCGCTGTGTCATCTGTACCTTCTGGCATAATCTTGTGTTGATCAGTCAAAAAAAAAAAAAAAGAGGCTCAAGTGGAAAAGTGTTAACATTGTCTTGTTGATTCATAAAAAAAAAAAAAAAAAAAAAAATATATAAAAAGTAAGGAACATTATAGAAACATTAGAAGGACATAAGGAAACATTGTGTGACAGTTTGAATATGATTTGTGTGGCAGATTATATTTTATTAAAAGTTTGCTAAATTAATGTTTTAATATATGTTTTAAATAATAATAATTGAGTGATAAATAATAAAATGGTTAGTTTTTAAACAAAATTTTTTTTTATTGGTATTGATATTAAAGATACGGGTCCTGAAAAGTACTTAGTGTAGGATCAGAAAGATATTGTCCATCACTATAAATTTCTAAGAATCTCTGAGTCAGAGTACACAGGAATCACATCTTCATGAATTCAAAACACAAAAACGTATTTATGACTTTGTTTGGATGAAATGAAATACCAATGAATTGTCGAATTCAGAAAATCAAAAATGTACCCAAAATGTTAATATACTGTACCATCAAAAATGTGTAGACATTTCTGACAGGTTCTAGGTGCCAGAAACAAACACTTTGCTATAAAATAATAGATTAAGACATGAAAATAGCATCAATATATGTAACCAAAACTACTTGCTAATTTACTAAAACATGCCAGTACAGGATATTGTAAGTTAGCAGAATTGTTTCTCAAAAATGTTGCTTCACATTTTAAAGATTTTCCATTTATTGTGTTTTGTTTTCCAAATGTGACTGCTAAAAAAATTACATCAAAATGTTTATTTTATAAGAAAGAAAATAAACAGGTTAGCATGCTAGTCCAGATACCAAGACACTCTTTATGCTAAAGTTTTTTTCTTTCTTAGCATGTAAAATAATTATAAATGGCCTTTATGGATCTCTTTATGTGTATTTAATGTCAAGTCAAGTCAAGTCAAGTTTATTTGTATAGCGCTTTTCACAACAGACATTGTCTCAAAGCAGCTTTACAGAAAACAACAGTGAAGGTGAATGGTGTGCGTTTGTCCCTGATGAGCAGCCGTGGCGACAGTGGCAAGGAAAAACTCCCTTAGATGTTATGAGGAAGAAACCTTGAGAGGAACCAGACTCAAAAGGGAACCCATCCTCATATGGGTGACATCAAGAGTTTGATCATAAATCTTTCAACAATACAGAACACTGGAGAGAAAGAACTAACATGATTACTGGAGTATAAGATTATAAGTGAATGTTCTTTCTACAGGCTTTGGTATAAAAAGCTCAACATTTGTGATCATCATAGATCCAGCATCAGCTTCTCCATACCAGGGCCTTTAAACACTCGGCATCTACTTCTCCATGATCATCCATAGGTCCATAATCTTCACGAGGTGGGACGTGACTGAAGCTGGCCAAACCTCAGGATGCCTCGGGATGGGGAGAGAAAGAGAAGCAGTGGAGAGAAATTAGCGTAGCTGCTGTTCATGATATTAACAGCACAAGTTGATAATGTGCATGTGATCAGATGTTCTGGAGCACAAGGTTGTGATGTGATGTGTGTGATGTGTGTTATGTGTAGGCTTTGCTAAAAAGATATGTTTTTAATCTACACTTAAACTGGGAGAGTGTATCTGAACCCCGAACACTGTCAGGAAGATTATTCCAGAGTTTAGGAGCCAAATGTGAAAATGCTCTACCGCCTTTAGTGGACTTTGCTATTCTAGGAACTACTAGAAGCCCAGAGTTTTGAGATCTCAGGGAGCGTGACGGATTGTAGCGTGTTAAAAGACTGGAGAGATACATGGGAGCCAAACCATTTAGTGCTTTATAAGTGAGTAGCAGTAGTTTGTAGTCTATTCGAAACTTAACAGGAAGCCAATGTAGGGACGATAAGATTGGGGTTATATGATCGTATTTTCTTGACCTAGTAAGAACTCTTGCTGCCGCATTCTGAACTAACTGAAGCTTGTTTATTGTGTTTAATGTGTTGTGTCACTATTTTTCTGTATGTTTCTGTTCTCCATTTCCTAGGGGTGAGCTAACACCAAGCTGGGTTGGAGAGGCCCAGGTGTATTCCCTGTGATGTTGTGTCCCGTTTGTTGAGCTAAATCAAAATGTGTGTAATTGCATATATCTGTGTGGATAGTATGTCTTAGAGAGTCCGAGTAAGAATGTCTAGCTACTAAATAAATGTTGGTTTTTATCTGGGTTTGCAATTTTGTACTTTCTTAATTTTTTCTTACTTTCTCAGTTATCAAAAAAATGAATGAACAAACAATAAACAGGAATTCAATTTCAATCCATGTTCTGATTAAAAAAACAAAGCCCTTGTCTGATTTAGACTTTTAGAAATCCTGCAGTTTAGTCATTACGCTAGTTTTATAGGACAGAAGGGACTCTGTGGGGGGAGGGGGGTGGCTTGTGGTGGTCTTAGCGTTCATCATTCAAACCCTTCAACACACACACACAACCACACACGCACTCAGGTATAAGTAAGATTTGACACTGATCAGCCGCTTCGTCTTGCCCATTATCTCTGGCAGTGGGAAATGACGGGAGGAAATCATCTCTGTAATCTGGTAGATGAGCCTCTTTTTTGTTTGCACCCAGTGTAGCAGAAGGAGCTGCAGGAGATCATATGTTTCTGCTCAGGTACTCTATTATACAAGCTCACACCTTTGCTCACGCCGCTGATGGATCCGAACAGAAAGGACACATTGAGCCGTTTGAAATGCAATTGCTGGAATTATTGTAGGATTAGAATGACTGTGGCTGTAAGTGCCCTGCCAGTGATTGTGATTAGTGAAAGAAAAAAGAGAAAAAAAAAAAAGTCTATCGGCCTTAATGGGATTCTGCTTTTTGAGCATCTTCGACTGTTCGTATCATTTCAAGTGGTATAATTCATTAAATGGAGCTTAATGACACATTAGGAAAGTATGGTAATCCTTTACAAATGAATGCATAGTCAGTTCATGCATACCTAATTCAACGTGCGCTGGCCAGATGTGCGATTTTTATTTATTATGCTGTTTCACAACGTGAGTCAGATTCATGACGTTTCTGTAAAACACTTGTCATGCTGTTCTGAAATGTGAGCACTCAGGACTGGTAATTGCACTATAATAGGTCTGTATTAGCAGCTGATTTTTGGTATTTTTTTTGCACGTCTAATAATGAGGGTAATTGAATGATGCTAATTTACACACGAACGGAGGCCGCGAGCGGAGGTACAATTCTTGTTTTCTAACGCGGGTCTGAGAAGAATCAAATATAATTGGGATTTCTCCCTTTAGGCAGAAGTGGGCAATGCAGGTTTCAAAATTTTAAGGCCCTGTTTAAACCATCTCAGTTTCATTCTCAGGTGTGTGAGCAAACGAGCAACTTGTTAAACAGCAGCATGTCGCTCTGCGAT